>NW_012116444.1:2316014-2322901 GCF_000951035.1 Colobus angolensis palliatus
TGAACAGCTAGGTTGTTTCCACCTCTTGGCTATTGTGAATAACGCTGCAATGAACATAGGAATGCAAATTATCACTTCAAAATCTTAAATTCAATTTTTCTGAACAAATACTCAGAAGTGAGATTGTTGGATCATATTACAGTTCTATTTTAAATTTGCAGAGGAACTCCATACTATTTTCCATAGTGGTTGCACCATTTTACATTCCCACCAATAGTGTACAAGGGTTCTAATTTCTCCACATTGTTGCCAACACTTGTTATTTTCAGGGGATTTTTAAAAAATAATGACCATCCTAACAGGTGAGAGGTGGTATCTTCTTGTGGTTTTGATCTGCATTTCTCTGACAATTAGTGATGTTAGGCATGTTTTACATGTCTGTTGGCCATTTGTATGCATCTTTGGTTTTTTTGGAGAAATGTCTATTCAAGTCTTTTACCAATTTTTTAATTGGGTTGTTTTCCTGTTACTGAGTTCAATAAGTTCCTTATATATTTTGGATTTCAACCTCTTATCAGATGTATGGTCTGCAAATATTTTCTCCCATTCCATAGGTTGCCTTCTGTCTCTGGTGATTGTTTCCTTTACTGCAACAGATGCATTTTAGTTTGTTGTAGTCTCACTTCTCTATTTTTGTTTTGTTGCCTATGCTTTTGGTGTCATATCCAGGAAACCACTGCCAAGAATGATGTCATAAAGGCTTTCCTCCATGTTTTCATCTAGGAGTTTTATGGTTTCAGGTCTTGTTTTTAAGTCTTTACTCAATCTTGAGTTGATGTTTGTGTATGATGTAAGATAAGGGTCTGATTTCATTCTTTTGCATGTGGTTATCCAGTCTTCCCAGCACCATTTGTTGAAGAGACTATCCTTTCCCCATTGTGTAGTCATGGCATCCTCTTGAAGATCATTTGCCTGCATATACGTTGAGTTTATTTCTGGGCTCTTCATTCTGTTCCATTGGTCCATATGTCTGTCTTTATGCCAGTACCATCCTGTTTTGATTAATGTAGCTTTGTAATATATTTTGAAGTCAGGAATATAAAGCTTCTACTTTGAAGGTCCTTTGACGTTCCTTATTAATTATTGGATTTTTTTCTATTTCTGTAAAAAAATGTTATTGAGAGTTTGAAATGGATTGCTCTAAGTCTGCAGATCACTTTGGGTAATATGGATATTTTTAACAATATTAAGTCTTCTAACCCATGAACATGGGAGGTCTTTCCATTGACTAGTCCTTTATTTTTAAAGACATAGATGGTCAGCTGACTAATGTCAAAGATGACAATGAATTATAATGAGAAAAGATTTATTGATTTTTTTCCATAAATAGTATTAAGTCAATTGGATATCCATGTGGATAAAATGAAATATGACCCCCTACCTAATGCTATACACAGAAAGTACTTTTCAGATGGGTGGTAACTCTAAATGAGAAAGGTCCAACAATAAACTCTTTAGAATAAAAACAGAAGAATACTTTTGGGACCTGGAGTAAGCACAGTTTCTTAAACAGGATATAAAAGGTGCTAACCCTAAAGAAAAATAAAATGGTAAATTACACTACATTAAAATTAAGAATATCCCATCAAAAAGCACAGGTAAGAGAGTGATATGGTTTGGATCTGTGTCTCCACCCAAATCTCATGTTGAGCTGTAATCCCCAATGTTGGTGGTGGGGCTTGGTGCAAAGTGATTGGATCATGGGGGTGGGTCCTTCATGAATGGTTTAACACCATCCCCTTGGGATTGTTCTAGTGATAGCGTTCTTATGAGATCTAGTCATTTAAATGTGTGTGGTACCTCCCCTCTTCTCTCTCTTCTTCCTACTCTGGCCTTGTGAAGTGCCAGCTCCCTCTTTGCCCTCCACCATGATTGCAAGTTTCCTGAGACCTCCCAGAAGTTTCTTGAGGCCTCCCCAGAAGCCAAGCAGATGCCAGCATCATGCTTCCTGTACAACCTGTAGAATCATGAGCCAATTACACCTCTTTTATTTATAAATTACCCAGTCTCAGGTATTTCTTTACAGCAGTGTGAGAATGCACTAAAATAGACAGTGAGAAGATTAGCCATAGAGTAGATTATATGAGGGCTCATATCCAGAAATCAACACATCAATAAGAAAAAGCATACAATCCAATAAGAAAAAAATGGTTAAAAGTCTTAACCAAGCTTTCATAAAAGAGGCTGTCCCAATAGCCAATGGACATGAAAAGGTGTTCAGTTTCACTAGGCATTAGGGAAATGCAGATTAAAACTTCAATGAAATACAACTTATGTACACCAGAATGGCTATGATTTAAAAGACAGATATACCAAATGTTGACAGGAATACAAAGCAGCTGAAACTCTCACACACTTCTTAGTTTGTGTATAGTTTGGCACAACCACTTTAGAAAACCATTTGGCACTATATATAAAAACTTAACATTTACAAACTTATAACCCAGCATTTCTACTCTGAGATATTTACCCAACAGAAAATGCATACACATACAGTTATCAGAAGAGGTGCAAATTTTCATGGTAGTGTTATTAGTAATAGCCAAAAACTGGATGGAACTTATATCCATCAATAAAAGAATGGTTAATAAATAAATAAATGTATTTTTCATACTATGGAGTTCTATACAGCAACAGAAATGAACAAGCTATTGCTGTACACCACAATATAGAGTACCTATTCTATTATTTCACTTATAAAAAATAGGTAAAACTAACAGACAAGGGTAGTGTATAGTGGTAGAAGTTACAATAGTGGTTACCTTGAGTATCATTCATTCATTCATTATTTTTGTAAAATTAGCATCATACATAATTTTGCATTCTGCTTTTTTCACTTCAGATTTTATTTTGGGCATTTCCCCATATCATTGAATATTCCTTGAAACTATAATTTTAAGGGCTATTTAACATTTCATCATGATTTAGACATTATATTAGTAGACTTAGTATCTTTAAAGGATAAATCAACACCACAAAACCACCAGATATAATTGATTTTACAAGAATTTTAAGCATAATTACAAATAAATTATTGTTGGTTACCTTCCTGTATATGGTCTTAAGTAACGGATTTAAAGGTTCCTTCCTTACGTTTAGTCTGAAATTCCATGACTGTTTAATAGGTGTAGGTAATGACATTATTTCTCCACTTTCTCCAAACCAACATTTTCCCTATCAAAAATATTTAAGTATAGTAATTAAATATTTTGCTAAATAAGTCACATACTAGCCAGTGTTTTAACTTGTTAGCTGGTGCACTTGCCTCTTCTAGTTTAAGCAGGCGATTTTCCATTTTGTTGCAGGTCTTTTTATATATTTCTGGCTTTCTCTGAATATAGAATCCTTCATCTTCTAAAATACGTGGCATCATATCTTTTGGCAGTTTGCGCTGGTTGACCACTTAATAACAACAAAACTTAGATATTAAAGTCCAAAATATTAAATGGATATTGACCAAATAAGTAGTACAAACGACTATAACACCCTACTACTAAAGTTTAGCAGAAAGCCTCTCTCTCACTTTCTCTCTCTCTACATATATATATATATATACATATATGCCTATATATGTACATTTTTTCAATGAAGAATGAGTTCTCTTAATCAGTTCCCTTATTTCAGGGAAGTCATGAAAAACAAATATAGAAAAGTTACTATAATTTTAGATTAGTACTTTTTATTTATCCAGCATACAGAAAAGCTATTATTCCATAACATAATTCATTAATGACTTGAATATTTCACTGGAAAAGAATGTTACCTGGAGAACTACTTGGTACAAAAATATTTGCCTTCTGTTTTTTTATTTGTTCTTGATCATCTTCAAAGTCAGCAGCTTTTACTTTGAGTAAATCTGTCAAAATGAATTCTTTCATAAACTCTTCATCTTCACTCTCAGCAACATTTTGTAAATTAACACCAAGTGAAAAGCATTTGGGATAACTATCTTTTACTGGTCTCTGTTGAATACCAAAAAGGAAAATAAGTTTACATGCTTGTCTCCAGTGATTAATATGCATATAAATTAAATGTACTGGAACCTTACTGTGAATTGTGTGTCTGATCCTGCCACCCACAGACCAAGTTCTAGCTGAACTTGTGTTACAATGAAATTTCACTGAACTTAGAACTCATTTAAGGTTTAGTATTATAAAATATGATTTTTCTATAGCCCATCTTTGTAATTCTTCACTGAAAGACTACTGAAATAGCCCTTCCTCCCCTATGGAAAATGTTCTGAGATACTGAACTGTAATATTTCAACTACTGAGAATACACAGTGTAGGGCAGGGTCCAAATATATCAGACCATGTGACCCTAAATCCTTTTTTTCCTCATCATTCAGAAAACAGTACCACCTAAAGTGCTGTCGAGTAGGCATGCTTTTTTCTACAAGGTATTCATGAAAAAAAAAGAAGAAAGAAAAGATTCAGCATAGAAGTGCAGCAGAGTGATTATAGTGAAATTCTGATATATGATATATATAAAGGTTATAAACAATTTGAACATAGATGTGGAAACAGATACATTACTAAATATTAAAATGAATATATCATACTCATAAATTTAATATGAGTCTATTCATGAAAGCAAAATCATTATTTTGGATGATTTTATCTGCCTAATTTGAAATATACACATACTGAACAACAGAGACAGTGTGTGAGTCAGACAAAAATCCCTCGATTCTCAAAAACAAACATTTAGGGCAAATAATAAAATTTTAAAAGTTAATCACAGAATTCCTTTGAATAGAGAATCCTACATGGCCTTGATTAATACTGACAAAGTTAAATAAGTAATGTCATTAAACATCAACTAGGTTCATATAAAATCATATAATCATACCCTCCCTCCTATATCCCTGCCATGAAATCAGGATATTTTATATCCAGAAATCTTTGTGATATCCTTTTCGGAATTCAAATAAAGTATGCCAATATCTAGGAGCAAGGTTTGGGGGATCTCCACATGGGGGTTCTCTTTGAAGATTCCAGTCACAGACTACAAAGGCCTCTTTGCTCCAACTGGAGCTCTCATAACCAAGCTTCCTTTGAAAGACCCCTTGTGTGGGCCAGGGCTTTCTACCTGCCTTCAGAGCTAGGGTCTGCCCTGATGGTAGACTATGTCGGGCTGTCATCTTGGACTTCAGCCTAGTTATGACTCTGCGGGTCTGTTTTTTATGAACCCTACCCAATCTACCTATATTTTTAGCTTGAGACAAGCTGTGATCTTGACCAATACAAGTCCTACCTGCTAAACTGTTTCTCACTTAGTCTGAGTCCAGCTGCTATCCCAGATCACTTTCTTGGTCTTCACTATGCAGCTGACAGCAGAGCAATGTGTGTGCTGTTGGCTATTGTGTGATAGGGAGAATGGGGTCAGAAGATATAAGTCTAGATGGATACAAGTGAGTTTTGTGCAGTACAAAAGGGGTAGTGTCCCTGCCCCTTCTCACAGGAATATGCCTTGTTAACTGTGGTGTGACAAGCAGAACCTTCTGAAAGTAACCCCAGGCTTCACTCTGGGTTGCCCAGATGAGATATTTGGAACCAGGGCTCCCCTTTCTCCCAGCAGGAAGGGACCACACTCAAACTCAGCCTCTTACAAAAAGAATAGCATTCTCCTTTCTGTGATGCGGACAGTAGTCACTAGCTGCAGGGCAGATAGCTTTTCCAAACAACTCCTCTAAACAGCTCACATCTAAACCTTGACTTCCTCATGCCCAAGAAGCCCATTTGCCCCACTTTTTAATCCTACTGACCTAATATCTTTATGCTTGCCCTACAAGAAGGAAAAGTCGCCACAGCCACAGCACCTAGCCCTGGCATACGCTGCCGGGTTGGAGGACCAGAGACAGGGCCTGCTTTTGTTTTTCCAGAAAAGCCTATCCCTTAACCCAAACTGTGGGATGTAGGGAAGTCAGATGACTGATTAAGAGCACAGGAATGTTTGATACCCATTTAATCAATATTCATTCAAATATTCATTGTGTGCCTAATATATTCCAGGAAGAAAATAAACAAATAGACAAAGAACTATATATTAAGTGGTGATAAGTGTTATGAAGAAAAATAAAGCAAGGTAAGAGGATAGAGAATGCTAGACTGGGTAGGTTGGGAGTACTATTTTAGATAGGGTTGTCAGGCATAGCATCTTTAATAATACGTCATTTGAACAGAAATCCAAAGTTAGTGGGGGACACAGCTTAAGGAAAAGGAAAGAGCTTTCTAGGCAGACACCTCAGTACAAAGGCTTTGAGGCAGGAGCTTGCGGTAAATGAGAAACAGGAAGGAAGGCAATGTGGCTGGTGTCAGACGACAGAGAGGAGAGTAGTGAAAAATAAAAGTCAGAGAGGTACTAAGGGGACCAGGTCATGTAGATTTTGAAGGCCCCTGTAACGACTTTTACTGTGAGTGAGGTAGGAAACCATTAGAAGGTTTGAGCAAAAAAAAAAAAAAAAAGATATGTCTTAAATTTTAACAGGGTCACTCTGATGACTATATGGTATGGAAAATGGACTACAGGGACAATAGTGAATACAGATGGAGACAGTAGCAATGATTCTGATGAGGGGCTATGGTGAAGCACCAGAGAGGCTGATGAAAAGTGGGTCCGATTCAGGAATACTTTGAAGGCAGGACCAACGGGGTTTGTGAGAAATTGGATTTGAAGCATGTGAGTAAAACGAAATCTGAGGATGAGACCAAGGTTCAACTGAGCAACTGGAAAAATGGAATTGTCATTGACGACTGTGATTCTGTTTATATAAAACTGTGTGGCCAGGTGTGGTGGCTCACGCCTGTAATCCCAACACTTTGGGAGGCCGAGGTGGGTGGATCACCTGAGATCAGGAGTTTGAGACCAGCCTGGCCAACATGGCG
>NW_012116444.1:2328891-2329603 GCF_000951035.1 Colobus angolensis palliatus
ATCCCTGTCTTGTGCCAGTTTTCAAAGGGAATGTTTCCAGTTTTTGCCCATTCTGTATGATATTGGCTGTGGGCTTGTCATAAATAGCTCTTATTATTTTGAGACACGTCCCATCAATACCTAATTTATTGAGAGTTTTTAGCATGAAGGGTTGTTGAATTTTGTCAAAGGCCTTTGCTGCATCTATTGAGATAATCATGTGGTTTTTGTCATTGGTTCTGTTTACGTGATGGATTATGTTTATTGGTTTTTGTATGTTGAATCAGCGTTGCATCCCAGGGATGAAGCCCACTTGATCATGGTGGATAAGCTTTTTGATGTGGTGCTTGATTTGGTTTGCCAGTATTTTATTGAGGATTTTTGCATCGATGTTCATCAGGGATATTGGTCTAAAATTCTCTTTTTTTGTGTGTGTCTCTGCCAGGCTTTGGTATCAGGATGATGCTGGCCTCATAAAATGAGTTAGGGAGGATTCTCTCTTTTTGTATTCATTGGAATACTTTCAGAAGGAATGGTACCAGCTCCTCTTCATACCTATGGTAGAATTTGGCAGTTAATTCCTCCAGTCCTGGACTTTTTTTGGTTGGTAAGTTATTAATTATTGCCTCAATTTCAGAGCCTGTTATTGGTCTATTCAGGGATTCAACTTCCTCCTGGTTTAGTCTTGGGAGGGTGTATGTGTCCAGGAATTTATCCATTTCTTCTAGATTTT
>NW_012116444.1:2329891-2334338 GCF_000951035.1 Colobus angolensis palliatus
TTTCAAAAAACCAGCTCCTGGATTCATTGATTTTTTGAAGGGTTTTTTGTGTCTCTATCTCCTTCAGTTCTGCTCTGATCTTAGTTATTACTTGCCTTCTGCTAGCTTTTGAACGTGTTTCCTCTTGCTTCTTTTGTTCTTTTAATTGTGATGTTAGGGTGTCAATTTTAGATCTTTTGTGCTTTCTCTTGTGGGCATTTAGTGCTATAAATTTCCCTCTACACACTGCTTTAAATGTGTCCCAGAGATTCTGGTATGTTGTGTCTTTGTTGTCATTGGTTTCTGACTTCATTTCGTTATTTACCCAGTAGTCATTCAGGAGCAGGTTGTTCAGTTTCCATGTAGTTGAGCGGTTTTGAGTGGGTTTCTTAATCCTGAGTTCTAGTTTGGTTGCACTGTGGTCTGAGAGACAGTTTGTTGTAATCTCTGTTCTTTTACATTTGCTGAGGAGTGCTTTACTTCCAACTATGTGATCAATTTTAGAATAAGTGCGAGGGCCCTGGGTTTCAACAAAAACTGGGCGGCTGTTTGGGCAAACACTGAGCTAGCTGCAAGAGGTTTTTTTTTTTTTTTTTTCATACCCCAGTGGTGCCTGGAACGCCAGCAAGACAGAACCATTCACTCCCCTGGAAAGGGGGCTGAAGCCAGGGAGCCATGCAGTCTAGCTTCGCGGATCCCATCCTGACAGAGCCCAGCAAGCTAAGATCAACTGGCTTGAAATTCTCACTGCCAGCAGAGCAGTCTGAAGTCAACCTGGGACACTGAAGCTTGGTGGGGAAAGGGGTGCCCGCCATTACTGACGCTTGAGTAGGTGGGTTTTTCCCTTACAGTGTAAACAAAGCCACGGGGAAGTTCAAACTGGGCAGAGCCCACCGCAGCTTGGCAAAGCTGATGTAGTCAAACTGCCTCTCTAGACTCCTCCTCTCTGGGCAAGGCATCTCTGAAAGAAAGGCAGTAGCCCCAGTCAGGGGCTTATAGATAAAACTCCCATCTCCTGGGACAGAGCACCTGGGGCAGCTGTGGGCACAGCTTCAGCAGACTTAAACATTCCTGCCTGCCAGTCCTGAAGACAGCAGCAGATCTCCCAGCACAGTGCGTGAGCTCTGCTAAGGGACAGACTCCCTCCTCAAGTGGTTCCCTGATGGCTGTGTCTCCTGACTGGGAGACACCTCCCAGCAGGGGTCGACAGACACCTCATCCAGGAGAGCTCCAGATGGCATGGCATCTGGTGGGTGCCCCTCTGGGATGAAGCTTCTAGAGGAAGCAATAGGTAGCAATCTTTGCTGTTCTGTAGCCTTCGCTGGTGATACCCAGGCAATCAGGGTCTGAAGTGGACCTCCAGCAAACTCCAGCAGACCTGCAGCAGAGGGGTCTCTTACAAGGAGAACTAACAAACAGAAAGGAATAGCATCAACATCAACAAAAAGGACGTCCACACAGAAACCCCGTCCGAAGGTCACCAACATCAAAGACCAAAGGTAGATAAATCCATGAAGATGAGGAAAAAACAGCAGAAAAAGGCAGAAAATTTCAAAAACCAGAATGCCTCTTTTCCTCCAAAGGATCACAACTCCTCATCAGCAAGGGAACAAAACTGGACAGAGAATAAGTTTGATGAATTGACAGAAGTAGGCTTCAGAAGGTGGGTAATAACAAACTCCTCTGAGCTAAAGGCGCATGTTCTAACCCAATGCAAGGAAGCTAAGAACCTTGAAAAAAAGTTAGAGGAATTGCTAACTAGAACAATCAGTTTAAAGAAGAACATAAATGACCTGATGGAGCTGAAAAACACAGCATGAGAACTTCATGAAGCATACAAAAGTACCAATAGCTGAATCGATCAAGCAGAAGAAAGGATACCAGAGATTGAAGATCAACTTAATGAAATAAAGCATGAAGACAAGATTAGAGAAAAAAGAATGAAAAGAAATGAACAAAGCCTCCAAGAAATATGGGACTATGTGAAAAGACCAAACCAACATTTGATTGGTGTACCTGAAAGTGATGAGGAGAATGGAACTAAGTTGGAAAACACTCTTCAGGATATTATCCAAGAGAACTTCTCCAACTTGGCAAGACAGGCCAACATTCAAATTCAGGAAATACAGAGAATACCACCAAGATACTCCTCGAGAAGAGCAACCCCAAGACACAAAATCGTCAGATTCACCAAGGTTGAAATGAAGGAAAAAATCTTAAGGGCAGCCAGAGAGAAAGGTCAGGTTACCCACAAAGGGAAGCCCATCAGACTAACAGTGGATCTCTATGCAGAAACCCTACAAGCTACAAAAGAGTGGGGGCCAATATTCAACATTCTTAAAGAAAAGAATTTTCAACCCAGAATTTCATATCCAGCCAAACTAAAATTCATAAGCAAAGAAGAAATAAAATCCTTTACAGACAAGCAAATGCTGAGAGATTTTGTCACCACAGGCCTGACTTATAAGAGCTCCTGAAAAAAGCACTAAATATGGAAAGGGAAAACCAGTGCCAGCCACTGCAAAAACATACCAAATTGTAAAGACCATTGACACTATGAAGAAATTGTATCAATTAATGTGGAAAATAACCATCTAGCATCATAATGACAGGATCAAATTCACACATAACAATATTAACCTTAAATGTAAATGGGCTAAATGCCCCAATTAAAAGATACAGACTGGCAAATTGGATAACGAGTCAAGACCAATTGGTGTGCTGTATTCAGGAGACCCATCTCACATGCAAAGACATATATAGGCTCAAAATAAAGGGACGGAGGAAGATTTGCCAAGCAAATGGAAAGCAAAAAAGAGCAGGGGTTGCCATCCTAGTGTCTGATAAAACAGACTTGAAACCAACAAAGATAAAAAAAGACAAAGAAGGGCATTACATAATGGTAAAGGATCGTGCAACAAGAAGAGTTAACTATTCTAAATATATATATGCATCCAACACTGGGGCATCCAGATTCATAAAGCAAGTCCTTAGAGACCTACAAAGAGACTTAGACTCCCACGGAATAATAGTGGGAGACCTTAACACCCAAATGTCAATATCAGACAGATGAATGAGACAGAAAATTAACAAGGATATTCAGGACTTGAACTCAGCTCTGGATCAAGTGGACCTAACAGACATCTTCAGAACTCTCCACCCCAAATCAACAGAATATACATTCTTCTTAGCACCACATCGCACTTATTCTAAAATTGACCACATAATTGGAAGTAAAACACACTTCAGCAAATGCAAAAGAATGGAAATTATAATAGTCTCTCAGACCACAGTGCAATCAAATTAGAACTCAGGATTAAGAAACTCACTCACAACTGCACAACTACGTGGAAACTGAACAACCTGCTCCTGAATGACTACTGGGTAAATAATGAAATTAAGGCAGAAATAAATAAGTTATTTGAAACCAAAGAGAACAAAGACACAATGTACCGGAATCTCTGGGACACAGCTAAAGCAGTGTTTAGAGGGAAATTTATAGCACAAGATGCCCACAGGAAAAAGCAGGAAAGATCTAAAATTGATACCTTAACATCACAATTAAAAGAACCAGAGAAACATGAGCAAACAAATTCAAAAGCTAGCAGAAGACAAGAAATAACTAAGATCAGAGCAGAACTGAAGGAGATAGAGACACAAAAAACCCTTCAAAAAAATCAATGAATCCAGGAGCTGGTTTTTGAAAAGATTAACAAAATAGACCACTAGCCAGACTAATAAAGAAGAAAAGAGAAGAGAATCAAATAGATGCAATAAAAATGATAAAGGGGATGTCACCACTGATCCCACAGAAATACAAACTACCATCAGGGAACACTATTAACACCTCTACACAAATAAACTAGAAAATCTAGAAGAAATGGATAAATTCCTGGACACATACACCCTCCCAAGACTAAACCAGGAAGAATTCGAATCCCTGAATAGACCAACAACAGGTTCTGAAACTGAGGCAATAATTAATAGCCTACCAACCATAAAAAGCCCAGAACCAGAAAGATTCACAGCCGAATTCTACCAGAGGTACAAAGAGGAGCTGGTACCATTCCTTCTGAAACCATTCCAAACAATAGAAAAAGAGGGACTCCTTGCTAACCCATTTTATGAGGTCAGCATCATCCTGATACCAAAACCTGTCAGAGACACAACAAAAAATGAAAATTTCAGGCCAATATCCCTGATGAACATCGATGCAAACATCCTCAATAAAATATTGGCAAACCAAGTCCAGCACCACATCAAAAAGCTTATCCACCATGATCAATGGGCTTCACCCCTGGGATGCAAGGCTGGTTCAACATACGCAAATCAATAAACATAATCCATCACATAAACAGAACCAATGACAAAAACCACATGATTATCTCAATAGATGCAGAAAAGACCTTTGATAAAATTCAACACCCTTTCATGCTAAAAACTCCCAATAAACTAGGTATTGATGGAA
>NW_012116444.1:2334999-2351989 GCF_000951035.1 Colobus angolensis palliatus
TGAAAATGGCCATACTGCCCAAGGTAATTTATAGATTCAATGCTATCCCCATCAAGCTACCACTGACTTTCTTCACAGAATTAGAAAAAAATACTTTAAATTTCATATGCAACCAAAAAAGGGCCTGTATAGCCAAGACAATACTAAGCAAAAAGATCAAAGTTGGAGACATCACGTTACCTGACTTCAAACTATACTACAAGGCTACAGTAACCAAACAGCATAGTACTGGTATGAAAATAGATATGTAGACCAATGGAACAGAACAGAGGCCTCAGAAATAATGCTACACATCTACAACCATCTGATCTTTGATAAACCTGACAAAAATAAGCAATGGGGTAAGGATTCCCTATTTAATATATGGTGTTAGGAAAACTGGTTAGCCATATGCAGAAAACTGAAACTGGACCCCTTCCTTACACCTTATACAAAAATTAACTCAAGATGGATTAAAGACTTAAATGTAAGATCTAAAACCATAAAAACCCTACAAGAAAACCTAGGCAATAATATTCAGGACATAGGCATGGGCAAAGGATTTATAACTAAAACACCAAAAGCAATGGCAACAAAAACCAAAATTGACAAATGGGATCTAATTAAACTAAAGAGCTTCTGCACAGCAAAAGAAACTATCACCAGAGTGAACAGGCAACCTACATAATGGGAGAAAATTTTTGCAATCTATCCATCTGACAAAGGGTTGATATTCAGAATCTACAAATAACTTAAACAAATTTACAAGACAAAAACAACCCCATCAAAAAGTGGGCGAAGGATATGAACAGACACTTCTCAAAAGAAGACATTATGCAGCCAACAAACATATGAAAAAAAAGCTCACCATCACTGGTCATTAGAGAAATGCAAATTAAACCCACAATGAGATACCATCTCACCACACCAGTTAGAATGGTGATCATTAAAAAGTCAGGAAACAACAGATGCTGGAGAGGATAGGGAGAAATAGGAACGCTTTTACACTGTTGGTGGGAGTGTCTTCCACCATTGTAGAAGACAGTGTGGCAATTCCCCAAGGTTCTAGAACCAGAAATACCATTATTGACCAAGCAATCTCATTACTGGGTATATACCCAAAAGATTACAAATCATTCTACTATAAAGACACATGCACACGTTTATCTTACTGCAGCACTGTTTACAATAGCAAAGACTTGGACAACCCAAATACCCATCAATGATAGACTGAATAAAAAAAAATGTGGAACATATACACCATGGAATACTATGGAGACATAAAAAAGGAGGAGTTCGTGTCCTTTGCAGGGACCTGGATGAAGCTGGAAACCATCATTCTCAGGAAACTAACACAGGAACAGAAAACCAAACATCGCATGTTCTCACTCATAAGTGGGAGCTGAACAATGAGAACACATGGACACAGGGAGGGGAATATCACACACCGGGGCCTGTCAGGGGGTGGGGGATTAGGGGAGGGATAGCATTAGAAGAATACCTAATGTAGACGATGGGTTTATGGGTGCAAGCAAACCACCATGTCATGTGTATACCAATGTAACAGACCCACACGCTCAGCACAAGTATCCCAGAACTTAAAGTATAATAGTAATAAAAACTGTGTGTGTCCATGTACAGGGCTAAGCATAGAGAAAAGTAGGAAAAAAATGATAATAGTGACTATCTTAGGTTAGTGGGATTTCAGGTGATTTTTATTTTCTTCCTTGTGGCTTTCTGCATTACATTTTTATACTGTGTATGTTTTACTTGTTTAAAATTTTAAAGGAGTTTTTTTTTAATTGTGCGAAAAACAACAATAACAAAATTAGAATGAAAGAAGTGGAGCAGAATGCAAAGAAAGGTGACTGGAAGGGACTGGGAGGTGGAAGCAGAAAGGCAAATGGGGGTCCCAGAGGGACTTGACAGGGGGACCTGAGGGATCTGGAGGACCCAAGAGGTGGCAAAAGACATTATGTAGAACTACTGGGAATAGGAGGTACTGGGTAGCAGGGGGCTCAAGAAGACTGTGGGGAGACTGGAAGGTACAGAGGGATAGAAGAAAGTGTCCAGGAACAATGGCAGATAGGCAGACAAGTCAAGAGGAGATGGGAAAGACCAGTGAGGCTAAGTAGGACTGGAGGAAAGGGCAACCCCAGAGAAATGGGAGACTACACAGTTTGAGGGGGACTGAGAGAGACTGACTAGAAGAGGCCTTGGGATTGGATTAGCTTTTGAGCTGATAGCTTAGACTTTCCAGCTCTATCAAGGCTTAACCCTCTTTGCCTGATTTTCGTCACCTGTAAAGATAAGCATAATGCCTGCCTCAGAGTTAAGATGAGGATTGAATGCTACAATCCGCGTTAAAAACTTAGTAATCACTGAGCATTCAGAGCGCACTCAATAAATGCTAGGTTTTATTATTATGAACAGCTCAATTCAAAAAGAAGAGGCATGATAATAAAACTTCATCTCCCATCCAAGTATTTCATTCTGAGCTTTTAATAAAGAATCATTTTTTCCTGAGAGTGAGATGGTGGGAGGGAAGAGAATAAATCCAACCTGCTCTGAAGACTTGCCCAAAGCTGAACCTTCTTCACCACTCAGAATGAAAAATGAAAGACTTTCATCCAATGAGACTTGAGTCTGTGGAGACAACTATGATAAACCAGTATTTAGTATTGAAATAAATGCTTTTTCTGCTTATAAGTAAAGCAAATACTTTTCTGTAATATGGTAAACATAATTGTTATCTTGCTAGTGAACAGGGCAGATAATATCAAGGTATATTTAGCTTTGAGTCGGTTTGGTTCATGAATTTTTTATTTTTTATTTTTAATTTTTGTTCTGTTTCTAATGTTCTGGTAACTGCAAGAAAAGCCAGAATATAGAGCCAAAATCTTCTTCATCTTCCCAAACTATCTCCTCACTCTAGTCTGGGAGGAAAGAGTTTGACCAAAATGCTGGCTCCAGTGGAACTTTCTTTTTTCTCCTTGTTTTTGGTGCTGTCCTGTTAAGGTGTGCGCGTGTGTGTGTGTGTGCGCGCACACACACACACACACACTCAGACTGCCACCTCAGTCCACAATCTTTCATGGAGTTAGAAGCAATTAAAAGTCTGAAAAGTGGCACATTCTTAGTTGTAAACCCACTGATAAAGAAGCTCTCATTTTTCACTCTTGTAAAGTCTGACTCTTTGAATTGATAAATCACATCACTTCTTTCTCACACACATATACTAAAATGAACTGTTTTAAGGAAGGCTTGGGAAAGCAATCAATTCTATAATAAAAAGTAAAACTCATAGTTTCTAGGAATCAAATAATTTAAAATATGTAAAATATAAAATTATAAGATATAATTTTATATAAGATATAATTTTATAAAGTATAAAATTATAAGATAAAAGCTTATCTTTATATTGTTTTTATCTACAATGTAGCCATCACATGAACTTAAAAGTTATTCACCTTGTAACAGTGCTGCTTATATGAACTGTCAGTATATACTTTTACCCCCCATCATCTCTGCACATCTCAAAATCGCTTGCTAAAATCTGCTTCCTGAGCAGATATCCCTGTGTGATAACTGGGATTGTGTTTCTTAGAAGTCAATTTCTCTTCCTTTTAACCCCTTTTCCTGATACTCAATGGATTGACCTTGACAAACTTTGTAAGTCTTTATAGTTTTTACTATTCGTAGTGAAATTAAATCCAATTTAGGCATGTTTTAATTCACGTGTTAAGTGAATAACATGCACATAAACATCACTTTTTAGTCTGCTTTTACCTTTACATTTAATTAAAATAATTTTTATTAAGCACCTAAGAAGGGCTCTATGGAGGAGCCAAAGAAAAATTAAAAAAAAAAAAACCCTTGCATTTTAAAATGTGCAGTTATATAGGTGCTTGTGGCAGAAACTATTAGTTGCTCTTTACAGTCTTTTCTCCCATCTCTAATAGTGGAACCTAGACACTTCTCCCACATTCATTTGGTGGAAATGATATGTGCAGTTTGCTGGTCTTGTCCCCTAAAAGATCAACCTAAAATCCTTTGGTTCTTTCTTTCCCCCTTCCCTTTTGCAAATGGAAATGGGAAACTAGAGCTTTGCCATTGGACTCACAGATGGAAACCACATACTGGAGATGGCAAAACTTTCCTATCAGCCCCGATTACTGATTTGTTATATTAGAGAAAAAGGAAACTTCTATCTTAATGAAAACATTTTACTTTGACTCTTTTTGTTACAGCTACTTAGCTTGTACTCTAAATAATATAACTCTCTAAAAATATGAGTTGTTTTGTCATTTCAAGTTCCAAATATGTGATTACACATTGACTTTTCAAATATTGATTACACATTAAAAATCTGTAAGTTGGATATCACCTATAACATTGTGAACATAATTAATTGGGAGGCCATTAGACGGAAGCAGCTCTAGGGCCCTGAGTTCCTATGTAAGCAAACCAAAACCCAACTCAGTGTGAATGGCCCTATCCAAGGAAAATGAAACTTTAGTTTTACCAATCAGAAACTGCCAACTAATCTCTAACTAGGAACTTTAAGGCTACTGCTCCATTCTAGTCAATCAATGTTTTCTTTGCCTTACTTCCGCATGCACCGTTTAAAAGTTTTCCCTGCATGCCCCTTCGGTGGAGCCCTCACCATCTGCAGACTGGCACTCCTCAATTCATGAATTGTTGTCTGTTCAAATAAACTCTTTAAAATTTTAATGTTCTTAAGTTTATCTTTTAATTATATTTTATTATAGTTTTTTTAGGATAAAAAGTAATGCCAAGTAAGAATAGAGCGTGATTGCAAATGGGCAATCACTGATAAAGAGGAATCTTTTTTGGGTGATAAAAATTAAACTGTGGTATTGATTAAACAATTCTGTAAATTTACTAGAAATCATTGTCATACACACTTCAAATGGGTGAAGTTTTGCTATGTAAACTATATTTCCATAAAGCTATTTTAAAAAGTAAAAACAGAGAAAAGTTATTCACCTTGGACCTTCGATATATTTTGCTCTCAATGAGCTGCTCCATTGAAGATTTTTCACCTTTATTAATCTGAAACACAACAGAAATAAATCTTTTCAGAAATAGACATAATGGTGCTCATAAGTCTTTTATCCAAAATTTATAAATTTCAATACTTTGCAATGCTTTTCTTTTAAAAACTATGGTATGTGTATATGAAATACCAGCAAACATACTGAAATATCATTTATAATTACTATGACCAAATCACCTAGCTCTTCTTGGCTTTAGGTTTGACATTATAAGGATGTTATGAGACAAAAGGAAAATATATATATAGGAAGTCTTTAGGAATTAAGGAGCTATATTAACACTGAATTTCAGCTCTCTTTTGACAAAGAAAATTTTACTGTGCTAAATGTCTCATTTAAATAGTAAATTTGAAAACAGGAAATTTTAAAAAGCATTACCTTAGAAATTTTTAGCTTTTCTCTCACTTTGCCTCTCATTGTCTTTACTACATTTTGATTTTCTTCTGCATCTAAATCTATAAGGAAACCAACATAATAAAGAGTTTATGACACTTTATTATAATTAAACAACAATAGCGGCAAAAGTATTTATTAAATTCTTTAATTGCATGCTTTTCTAAGCCTCATGACCATTATGAAAACTAGGTTATTGTCTTACGAGAGCTTAGAATCTAAGACCAATAGATGTCCTTTCCCCTTTTCCATCTGGAATAAATACCTTCACCCATTCAGCACCGATTTTTGTTTTTCTCTGTGACAACTTTTCTATCCTCTGTCATCTTCTTTTTTAAACCTTTTTTTTTTTATGGAGACAGAGTTTTGTTCTTGTCACCCAGGCCAGAGTGCCATGGCACCATCTTGGCTCGCTGCAACCTCCCACTCCTGGGTTCAAGCGATTCTCCTGTCTCAGCCTCCCGAGTAGCTGGGATTACAGGCGTGTGCCACCGCACCCGGCTAACTTTCTTTTTTATATTTTTAGTAGAGATGGGGTTTCACCATGTTGGCCAGTCTGGTCTTAAACTCCTGACCTCAGGTGATCCATCCACCTCAGCCTCCCAAGGTGCTAGGATTACAGGCATGAGCCACAGCACTCAGCCCTCTTTTTTTAATTTTTAATTATTGTGGGTACATATTAAGTCTCTGTCACCTTCTTTTGTTGCTTCCTCAGCTACTGGTCAGAGCCCATCTTTGGCCAAAAACAAAACAAAACAAAACAAAAACAAAGCTCATATTTTAAAAATCTGTGAGACATCTCTGTGAAGTATCCTAATACACAAATATCAAAGCCTGGTTACTTCAATTTTATTAAACTGAAAAGAGAGGAATCTAAAAAAAGAAGAACGATAAGTCTCTGGATACCCATTTTAATTATGTTAGTTTTGTAAAATCATTACAAAATTCTCACCCCTACTTTTTCCAGCTATTAGAGAAAAGGAAAGTTTTATAGGGTATAAAGAAGGCTTATGCCTGCAATCTCAGCACTTTGGGAGGCTGAGGCAGGAGGATTGCTTGAGGCCAGGAATTTGAGACCAGCTTGGGCAACATAGCAAGACCCTGTCTCTACAAAAAAACAAATTTGGGGGCCAGGCACAGTGGCTCACGCCTGTAATCCCAGCACTTTGGGAGGCCAAGGCGGGCAGATCACCTGAGGTCAGGAGTTTCAGACCAGCCTGACCAACATGGAGAAACTCTATCTCTACTAAAAATACAAAAATTAGCTGGGCGTGGTGGTGGGTGCCTGTAGTCCCAGCTACTCGGGAGGCTGAGGCAGGAGAATCACTTGAACCTGGGAGGCGGAGGTTGCGGTGAGCCAAGATCGCGCCATTGCACTCCAGTCTGAGCAACAAGAGCAAAACTCTGTCTCAAAAAAAAATTAACATACATGCCTGTAGTCCCAGCTACTTGAGAGGCTGAGGTGGGACCATCACTTGAGCCCAGAAGTCTGAGGCCGCAGTGAGCTATGACTGCACTACTGCACTCCAGCCTTAGGCAGCAGAGCAAGACTCTGTTTCTTAAAAAAATAAAAAATAAAAAAAAAAAGTCTTAAGCCCTTGTGTGTACTCCAAGCCATGTGTTATTTTCTGCTCATTCACTGGATGGAATAAAAGAGATCATGCAAGATCATGCAATCCCCTAGGTACAGTAAAAAATTAAGAATCTACTGATCACTTTGCCTTGCTTTTTACTTTTTCTATTCCCTGTCTTTGAGTGCTTAAAGGTTACATAGAAGTTTGTAGAAATAAAGGGTAAGCATAAAGCTAAATAACTAACTATAGGTCATGAGAATCTCCAGGTTTAACCACAATATTCCTTGGTAAAATTTAAAAATGACTAGTTGGTTTTGTTTATACTCTATTCCCATAACTTAGAATGGCAGATGGCATATAATACATGCTCAGTAAATATTTGCTTGGTGAATGAACCAGAGCTCAACCATTATTTATGTATTTTTCTCCCTGAGATTTGAAGTTTGCTGAAGCAGGTTCTGCACCTATGTATCTTTGTGGTCTAAAACAGTCTCACCGCCAGTGGAATCTCCATGTTTGCAGTGACAAACAGAAAATGAAATTCAGCTTTATTACATCCATTGACTTTTCCATGCATTTCCTTATGCCCATCTTGTTCTATTTAGGAAGTTTAATTTCTCTTTAAACTGATTCCTTAGGAAATTTGTGTTCCCAGCTGAAACCCTGGCACAGGATTAATCATTTACATCTTTTAAAAATAAAAAGGAAGAGTATCAGAGTTATGGTATACTTATTGATAACCTTTTTGGAGATGCTTGTCTGTAATTTCTTCAGCTGTAACATTATCCATCTCTTCTGACATCTGCAAAAAAAGCAGGGAGGCTTAAACTTGCATCTTGTTTTGTCATTGAACATCTTTTATTATTATTATTATTATTATTATACTTTAAGTTCTAGGGTACATGTGCACAACACGCAGGCTTGTTACATAGGTATACATGTGCCATGTTGGTTTGCTGCACCCATTAACTCGTCATTTACATTAGGTATTTCTCCCAGTGCTATCCCTCCCCCAGCCCCCAACCCTCCAACAGGCATGTGATGCGCCCCGCCCTGTGTCTATGTGTTCTCATTATCATTATGTATTCTCATATCTTTTCAAATATTCATCAGCCCCTTTGAACATCGTCTCCTTTAAAATGCCAGTTCACATATTTTCCTTGTTTTCTTAAATTTCACCTTTTTATCAATTTGTATGAGCTCTTTATATACGGTGAAATTACTCTCTCTTAGGAAGTAAAGCAAGATGGCTGAATAGAATCCTCCAGCAATCATCTGCACTGCAGGAACATCAAATTGAACAACTATCCACATAAGAAGCACCTTCATAAGAACCAAAAATCAGGTGAGCAATCATAGTGCCTGGTTTTAACATCATATCAAGGAAAGAGGCACTGAAGATAGTAGGAAAGATGATCTTGAATTGCCTATACCACGTCTCTCTCATCGTCAGGCAGTGTGGCAGGAAGAGAGAATCTATGCACTTGTGGGGAAGGACAGCAAAGTGATTGGGGGACTTTGCATTGGAACTCCCTGCTCCCCTAACACAGCGGAAAGCAACACAGGGCAGAATTTGGCCAGCACCCACAGAGCATTTAGACAAGCCCTAGCCAGAGGGGAATTGTCCATCCCAGCAGTCAGAACCTGACTTCCAGCTAGGCCCACCACCATTGGCTAAAGCACTCTGGGGTCCTAATCAATTTGAAAGGCAGTCTAGTCCACAAGGACCACAATTCCCGGGCAAGTCCTGGTACTGTGCAGGGCTCACAGCCAGTGGACTCAGGGTGCACAAGATCCGGTGAGACACCAGCTGGGGTGGCCAAGGGAGTGCTTGCATCACCCCTCCCCCAATTTCAGGCAGTACAGCTCACAGCTCCAGGATAAGAGGGAAGAGCAAAGAGTACTTCATCTTGCAACTTGGATACCAGCTCAGCCACAGTAAAATAAAGCACCAAGCAGAGTCCTAAAGCCCCCACTCCTGGCACTGTCTCCCAGATAACATTTTTAAACCGACACTGGGCCAGAAGAGAACCCACTGCCCTGAAGGAAAGGTTGCAATCCTGGCAGAATTCACCACCTGCTGACTAAAGAACCCTTGGGCCTTGAATAAACATCAGAGGTAGCCAGTCAGTAGTCACCACGACCTTGGGCAAGACCCAGTATTGTGCTAGCTTCAGGTGCGACCCAGCACATTTCCACCTGTGGCGGCCACAGTGAGAGACACCTTCTGCTTGAGAAAAGGAGGAGGAAGAGTAAACATGACTTTGTCTTGCAACTTGGTGATATGGTTAGGCTTTGTGTCCCCACCCAAATCTCATCTTGAACTCTAATCCCCAGGTGCCGAGGGAGAGACCTAGTGGGAGGTGATTGGATCATGGGGATGGTTTCCCCCACGCTGTTCTCATAATAGTGAATGAGTTTTTACAAGATCTGATGGTTTTGCAAGCATCTGGTATTTCCCCTGCTTGCATTTCTCTCTCCTGCCACCATATGAAGGTCTTTGCTTCCCCTTCACCTTCCACCATGATTCTAAGTTTCCTGAGGCCTTCCCAAGCATGCAGAACCGTGAGTCAATTAAACCTCTTTCCTTTATAAATTACATTTTAAAGGATAGTATTGTTATAGCAGTGTGAGAATGGACTAATAATACACTTGGGTATCCAGCTCAGCCACAGTCAAACGAAGTGTACCAAGCAGACTCCTAAAGTCCCTGATTCTAGACCTTAGCTCTTGGAGGGCATTTCTAGACCCATCCTGGGCCAGAAAGGAACCTGCAGCTCTGATGGGAGAGAACCAGGCTTGGTAGGACTCACAAACTGCTGACTAAAAACCCCTTGGGCCTTGAATAAACATCATTGGTAGTCAGGGTATAGTCACCACTGGCCTGGGGCAGTGGTGCCCATGAGCAGATAGCCCTTCTGCTTGAGGAAAGAAAGGGGAAAAGCAGAGAGGACTTAGTCTTGCAACCTGGGTACCAGTTCAGCCCCAGCAAAATAAAGCACCAAACAAATTCCTAAAACCTCTGACCCCAGGCCCTCACCCTTCAATGGCATTTCTAAACCCACCCTAGGCCAGAGGGAGCTGCTTCACTGAAGGGGAAGACCTAGTCCTGGCAGGATTCATCATTTTCTCACTAAATAGTCCTTGGGGCTTGAATAAACATCAAGACTCTCAGGACTCTCACCAATAGGCCTTGGGTGAGACCTACATTTCACCTGTAAAACAGGTGAAAAAACACATTTCACCTGTAAAAACACATAAACACTGAAAAGCATGATAAAAGATATTCCATGCAAATGGAAACCAAAAAAGATCAGGAATAGCTATAATTATATCAGATAAAATAAATTTCAAGACAAAAACAAAGAAGGTCATGATATAAAAGGGATCAATTCATCAAGATGTAACAATTGTAAATATATATGCTCCCAACACTGAAGCACTCAGATATATAAAACAAATATTATTAGAGCTAAACAGAAAGATAGACAACCAATACAGCAATTTTTGGAGATTTCAACATCCCACTTTCAACACTGAACAGATCATCCAGACAGAAGATCAACCAAAAGATATTAGACCTTATCTAAACTAAAGACCAAATGGACCTAATAGATATTTACAGAACGTTTCATCCAACGGCTGAAGAATACACATTCTTCTCTTCACCACATAGATCATTCTCAAGAATAGACCATATGTTAGGCTACAAAATAGATCTTTAAAAATTCAAAACCTTTGAAATCATATCAAGTATCTTCTCTGACTACAATGGAATAAAATCAAAAGTCAATAACAAGAGGAACTTTGGAAACTATACAAACAATATGCCTCTGAATGACCAGTGGCTCAATGAAGAAATTAAGAAAATTCCTTGAAACAAATGAAAATTGAAACATAACATATCAAAACCTATGGGATACAGCAAAAGCAGTACTAAGAGGAAAGTTTACAGCAATAAGTGTCTATGTCAAAAAATTTTTAAAAAGAAAAAAAATTCAAATAAACAACCTAAAGATGCATCTTAAAGAACTAGAAAAGCAAGAGCAAATCAAACCCAAAATTCATAGAAGAAATAGAAAAAACAAGAGCAGGAAATAAATCACATTAAAATAAAAAAATAGAAAATACCAATAAAATAAAAAGTTGTTTTTTTGAAAAGTTAAACAAAATTGACAAACCATTAGCCAGACTCACTAAGATAAAGAGAGAGAAAATCCAAATAAATAAAATTAGAGATGAAAAAGGAGACATTACAACTGATACTACAGAAATTCAAAGGATTCATTAGAGGCCACTATGAGAAATTATATGCCAGTAAATTTAAAAACCCAGAAGAAATGAATAAACTCCTAGACACATACAACCTACCAAGATTGAACCATGAAGAAATCCAAAACTTGAATAGACCAATAAGAAGTAACAAGATCAAAGCCATAATAAAAAGTCTCCAAGCAAAGAAAAGCCTGGGACCTGATGGCTTCACTGCTAAATTTTGGCAAATATTTAAAGAACTAATATTAATCCTACTCAAACTGTTCCAAAAATTAGAGGACAAGGGAATACTTCCAAACGCATTCTACAAGTATTACCCTGATACTAAAACCAGACAAAGTGACATCAAAAAAAGAAAACTACAGGCCAATGTATCTGATGAACATTGATGCAAAAATCCTCAACAAAATCCTAGCAAGCCGAATTCAACATCATATTAAAGAGATCATTCATTATGACCAAATGGGATTCATCACAGGGATGCAAGCGTGGTTAAACATACACAACTGAAACAATATGATACATCATATCAACAGAATAAGAGACAAAAATCATATGATTATTTCAATTTATGCTGAAAAAGCATTTGATAAAATTCAACATCACTTCATGAAAAAAATCTTCAACAACTGGGTATATAAGAAACATACCCCAACACACTAAAAGCCATATGTGACAGACCCACAGCTAGTGTTATACCAAACAGGGAAAAACTGAAAGCCTGTCCTCTAAGATCTGGAACAAAACAAGCAGCCTACTTTCACCGCTGTTGTTCAACATGTACTAAAAGTCCTAGCTAGAGCAATCAGACGAGAGAAATAAAGGGCATCCAAATTGGAAAGAAAGAACTCAAGTTATCCTTGTTTGGAGATTATATAATTATGTATTTAGAAAAACATAAAGATTTCACACGAAAAAACTATTAGAAATGATGAACAAATTCAGCTAAGTTGCAGGATAGAAAATTGATATACAAAATTCATTAGGATTTCTGTATGCCAACAGTGAACAATCTGAAAAAGGAATCTAGAAAATAATCCCACTTACAATAGTTACAAATCAAATTAAATACCTAGGAATTAACTTAATCAAAGAAGTAAGAAATGTCCACAATGAGAACTATAAAATGCAAGAAATTGAAGAGGATACACAAAAAATGGAAAGATATTTCATGTTCATGGATTCGAAGAATCAATACTGTTAAAATGTCCATTCTATTCAAAACAATCTACATATTCAATCCAGTCCCTATCAAAATACCAAGAACATTCTTCACAAAAATAGAAAAAGCAATCCTAAAATTTGTGGGAAACCTAAAGAGACTCAGAATAGCCAGAGCTATCCTGAGCAGGAAAACACAAGACTCGAGAAATCACATTACCTGACTGTAGTCCATTCTCATGCTGTTATGAAGAAATACCTGAGACCGGGTAATTCATAAAGGAAAGAAGTTTAATTGACTCACAGTTCTGCATTGCTGGGGAGGCCTCAGAAAACTTCCAATCATGGCAGAAGGCAAAGGAGAAGTAGGCACCTTCTTCACAGGGCAGCAGCACAGAGTGAGTGCAAGCAGGGGAAATGCCAAGCACCTATAAAACCATCAGATCTTGTGAGGCTCACTCACTCACTATAACAAGAACAGCATGGGGGAAACCACTCCCATGATCCAATTACCTCCACGTGGTCCCCCCATTGACACATGGGGATTATGGGGATTATAATTCAAGATGAGATTTTGGATGGGGACACAGCCAAACCATATCACTGCCTTCGAATTGTACTACAAAGCTATACTAAAAGCCAAACCATACCACTGACTTCAAATTGTGCTACAGAGCTATACTAAACAAAACGGCATGGCACTGACATTAAAACACACATACACACACACACACACACACACACACACATATCAATGGAACAGAATAAAGAAACCAAAAATAAATCTACGCATCTACAGTGAAATCATTTTCAACAAGGTGCCAAAAAAACACATTGGGAAAAGACAGTCTCTTCAATAAATGGGGCTGGGAAATCTGGATATCCATATGCAGAAGAATGAAACTAGACCCCTCTCTCTCACCATATACAAAAATCAAATCAAAATGAATTAAAGACTTAAATCTAAGATCTGAAAGTATGAAACTACTAAAAGAAAAATTGGGGAAACTTTCCAGGACATTGGTCTGGGCAAAGATTTCTTAAGTAATACCCCAAAAGCACAGGCAATCAAAGTAAAAAAATGGACAAATGGGATCACATCAAGTTAAAAAGCTTCTGCAAAGTAAAGGAAACAATCAACAAAGAAGCAGCCCTCAGAATGGGAGAAAATATATGCAAACTATGCATTTGATAATGGATTAATAACCAAAATATATAAGGAGCTCAAACAACTCAATAGGAAAATAGTTAATAACCTGATTTTAAAATGGGCAAAAGATCTACATAGATATTTCTCAAAAGAAGACATACAAATGACAAATAGGTATATGAAAAGATGCTCAACATCATTGACCATTAGAGAAATGCAAACCAAAACTACAATGAGACATCATCTCACTCACTTAAAATGGCTTTTAACCAAAAGACAGGCAATAATGAATGCTGGCAAAAGCATTGAGAAAGGGCAACCCTAACACTCTGTTTGTGGGAATGTGAATTAGTACAGCCACTATGGAGAACAGTATGGGGTTCCTCAAAAAACTGAAGATATAACTAGCATATGATCCAGCAATTCCACCACTGGGTATATATGCAAAAGAAAGAAAAGCAGTATATTGAAGACATATCTGCACTCCCATGTTTGTTGCAGCACTGTTCACAAGAGCCAACATTTGGAAGCAACCTAAGTGTCCACCAACAGATAAATGGATAAAGAAAATGTGATATATATATGCAATGGAGTACTATTCTGCCATAAAAAAAAATGAGATCCTGTCACTTGCAATAACTTGGATGGAACTGGAGGTCATTATGTTATGTGAAATAAGTCAGGCACAGAAAGAAAAACTTTGCATGTTCTCACTCATTTGTGAGAACTGAAAATTAAAACAATTGAACTCATGGAAATAGAGAGTATAATGATGGTTTCCAGAGACTGGGAAGAGTATTGGGTAGGGAGCAGGGAATGGGGAAGGTTAATAGGTACAATGCAATGAATACGATCTAGTATTTTACAGCACGAAAGGGTGGCTATGGTCAACAATAATTTATAGTACATTTTAGAATAACTGAAAGAGTACAATTGGAATATTTATAACACAAAGAAATGATAAATGCTTGAGGCAATGGATAACCCACTTACCCTGATGTGATTATTACACATGTATAAAAATATCTCATGTACCCCATATATATATATATATATATATATATATATATACACACCTACTATGTATCCATAAAAATTAAAAATTTTCAAAAAGGAATTGCTCTCTGGAATATTAAAAAATGGCCTTTTAATGAGAAAATCCAAGAGTTAGTTCTTGGTGTTCATGTATTGCCTACTTCATGTATCTTTTAAGAGGGTCAAGTTAAATCAGATATATGCAAAAATACTTTGAAAATTCAATGCTATACTAGTGTTAGCTATTACTTGATTTATTACCCTGTAGCGTGTGACAATGTTCAGCACCCTTATTTTTTGAAAACTTTATATATCCTTGCCCTCTACCCTTCTACCTCTGTAGCCACTTATTCTCTGTATCCTTCAATGGCCACACCTCTTTATATCCTAAATGTAGGGTACGTTCCAAAGCTTTGGAGGGTGCATGTATTCCCATGGGTTCCCGAATCTGTGTCTCCAGCCTTCACTCTCCTAAGCGTCAAAACCATATTTCTCACAGACTCCTGGTAATTCTAGTTGAATGTTGTATCATCAACAAAAATTCAGTATGTTTAAATAAGCATTTCTTTTCCAGTTTTTATAAACCCCAATATTCTACAGGTAAACTATTCTAGCAATGTTAAACCCTTTTTAGAATGATATGATGTATGAATTTCTTTTTAATTTTAATGCTAAAAAATAGAATAGCAAAGACTCCTGAAATAAGAACTGTACATACTAACCAAACTAATGTGCAGTTGGAAAGCTCAAGCTTTCCAATCACAGTAAAAACATGAATTTGTGTCAAAAACCAAAGCAGGCTATTGACATGACCTCAGTAAAAACATCATAAAAAGAGCCCAATCTACAAACTTTCTGAAAGAACTTCAAAATCTACCAGTTGTGCCTGTGCCACTATTAAAAACTACTGAATGAGGTTAACACAGACTGCGACGTTCCCTTATATCTTATTCAACCTTCAGTAACTACCTCAAGACAATTAAAAATACCTAATTCTACTCTTGACCAGGGGAGAGCAACCCTTAAGGTATGAGGGAACGACTCCGGCAAGTGATTGATAGAGGCCTCCCTAATTAGTTCCCAAATATCTTGCCCAGCATTCCCAGAATCCTGTATAATTTTCATAACTTATCATTTCCATCTAGAAGGTAGGAATAAAATATGAATCTTAATTGCAGTTACTCTAAGAGACATGTAAATATTGGTCCTATATAGGTTTAACCCACTGACAAACATCTTTTTGAGCAAAGCAGGGAATGGCTTGCTGGCGAGGTGAGAGAACATACAAACAGATATTGAAGTAAGAGATTAAACAAATACATATATAAATAATTCATCTTATTAAATAACTCACAGACCAAATAAGAATACAATTCATCCCTAAACTCTCCTATTGTTTCTTTTTTAACATATGAATTTATGATTGGTATATAAAAACAAATGTATCACATTTATCAGGATTATCCCCCATTTACAATAGGGTTACTTGGAATAATCAAAATATTATAAACTCCATTAATACTTTACTTTTAAAAAATATTTTCTTTGAAATATTTTTCATGATGGTCCTTTTATTTCAACTTTCTAAATAAATAAGAAATATTACTGAGAATCACATATAAGAAAACTGACTATTGTGATACTTGAGGTTAAAAGTATGCTTTAAAAATTTTTAAATGTAAAGAGAAACAAAACAAATATACTATCACTTGTACTATTTCATATTTGTATTTGGTCACCTTTAGTATTTAATAGAAATCCTGGTTAATGCAATAAGAGATATGCAAAAGAAGTAAGTAAGAGGTGTAACTCTTAGAAGAGGAAGATAAAATTATCATTGTTTGTAGATGATAGGTTTTTATATATGAAAAACCCAAAAGACTAAATAAACAAAGTTTAGACATAATTAGAAAATTGGAATTGGCAGAATACAAGAGAATATTTGCAAAAGTCAGTATCTTCCCTACATGCTAATATACTAGAAAAAAAATCACTTCCACAAAAATGGTACCAAAAAAAAACTTCAAAATACTAAGGAATTATTTCAATTAAAATATGTATGAACTCCCTTTCCCCGAAAAGTATAAAACTTTACAGTAAGAAAAAAAGGATCTAGAACAGGCGCGGTGGCTCAAGCCTGTAATCCCAGCACTTTAGGAGGCCGAGACGGGCGGATCACGAGGTCAGGAGATCAAGACGATCCTGCCTAACACGGTGAAACCCCATCTCTACTAAAAAATACAAAAAATTAGCTGGGCATGGTGGCAGGCGCCTGTAGTCCCAGCTACTCGGGAGGCTGAGACAGGAGAATGGCGTGAACCCGGGAGGTGGAGCTTGCAGTGAGC
>NW_012116444.1:2352039-2358946 GCF_000951035.1 Colobus angolensis palliatus
CAAAAAAAAAAAAAAAAAAAAAAAAAAAAAAAATAAGAAAAAAAGGATCTGATTAAATATACATTTGATCTTAGCCAAAAGGCCAAGAAGCAATGATTGCATATAGATATTCTATGGAGGCAGAAAAATGGATTAAAAGGCTATTGATAGATACTAGAGAGCTGAATTTTAAAATAGATATGAGGGCCGGGTGTGGTGGCTCACGCCTGTAATCCCAACACTTTTGGAGGCCAAGGCGAGAGGATCACTTGAGGTCAGGAGTTTGAGACCAGCCTGGCCAACATGGCGAAACCCCACTGTCTCTATTAAAATTACGATTAGCCGGGCATGGTGGTACACACCTGTAGTCCCAGCTACTTGGGAGACTGAAGCACAAGAATCACTTGAACGTGGGAAGCATAGATTGCAGTGAGCTGAGATCCTGCCACTGCACTCCAGCCTGGGCAACACAGCAAGACTTCATCTCAAAAAAAAAAAAAGGATATGAGAAGGCGAGTAGAGAGAGATTCATTTCAGAGGTAGAATTCACAGGATTTGGTGACCAATTAGATATGCAGGACAAAGTGAGTGAGGAGTCGAAGAGGACTTTCAGGTTTTTGGCTTGATCAACTGAGAGGTAGCTTCATTTCAAGTACCGTCAAAATAGAAAGGTAATTGAGATGGGATTAACAAGTTCAGTTTGGAGATACTGCTTATAAATGCTTATAAGACATTCAAATGAGAGATCTGGAAGGTAGTTAAAAATAATGAATAGACTTGGAACAGAAAATAATCAAGTCTAAGTAAGATAAATTATTTGTATAATCAGCAAAAAAAAAAAAAAGGTACTTAACAAATTGAAGAATCTTAAAAGACTACCAGCACACTTAAGATTCTTCCTACTAACATACCAAAATAAGACAGAAGAATAAAATGGTGAGAAAAGAGAATTTTGAATTTATGATCAATTCTGCAAGAACTTCTAAAATTTTTGCACTGAAAATCACGACCTGGCTTATTGATGCCTATACTTGTAAATGTTGTCTGCTCAACTAGGCAAAGCATTAGCAGTAGCACACATCCCATAGACAGCAAAATTATAACAAACTATCAAATAAAAAGTTATTGCAGAAATTATTAATCATTTTTTTTGCAGACCTGGAAGTGTTCCTAACCTGTTCATTTATCATTCTACATAAGAGATAAGATAAATAATCATTTAAAATTTGGATAAAATTACAGATCTAGATGAATATTGCACTGCTCTGTTGAAATCTCATGCAAAAGTAAGGAAAAACTACAGTGCAGACTTCTGCCTTCTTACAGCAATTCAATTCTCTGTATTAGAAAATTGGCTCCCACAGTTAAACCCTATCTTCTCTTTGAGGTTATTGCTGATTCATGATTCTTGTAGTTAAAGCTTTTTCTAAAAGGCAAGGAAATTGAGGATTAGCTATTTTTGTATCAGATGACCTGGAGTTTCTCTATTACTTTGGTGATTTCTGAAATGAAATTTCCTAGGGCTTATATTGTAAGTTTAACATTCATAAAGAAATGTATCACTTGAAACTTTGAAAGCTAAAAAAAAAAAAAAAAAAGGTGGGGGTTGGTCAGGAGATCTCTTTCTAGCGAGGCTTGGCATATGAAAGTATACAAAAGCCCAATTTGTAGTTTTGCAAGCATTTATCTATTAACGATGCCCACAGGGTAATAGATGTGATAAAATATAAAAACTTCTGGGTGGGTGCGGTGGCTCACACCTGTAATCCCAGCACTTTGAGAGGCTGAGGTGGGTGGATCACCTGCGGTCAGGAGTTCAAGACCAGCCTGGCCAACATGGTGAAACACCCTCTCCACAAAAATACCAAAGTTAGCCGGGCATGATGGTGGGTGCCCATAATCCCAGCTACTTGGGAGGCTGAGGTGGGAGAATCACTTGAATCCGGGAGGCGGAGGTTGCAGTGAGCCTAGATTGTGCCATTGCACTCCAGCCTGGGTGACAGAGTGAGACTCTATCTCAAAAAAATATATATATATATATAAATATATATATAATATATAAACTTCTTTAGTATTAGTACAATAGCTTTTGCTGTGGTTTCTTAATTTATGTTTGTAATTAATGAAACTAAAGTCAAAGATGAAACCAAACATCTTACTTTTCTATGATAATAAAAGCCAGAATTCCTAACGTCTCATCCTATCATTCATAGAGTCTTTGGGATGGAAGCCAGCTTCTGAAATTTCACAATGAAAACCAATAAGACATCAATTCAATAAAAAAAAAAAAAAAAACTTGTTGATGGTAACACAACAAAATTAGAGCAATTAACTGATTTCAAATTATTATATTTCTAAGTTATAAAAATCATTAAATTTAATAAAAATAGTGTTAGTCAGTGGAGGCTGAAAAGACACTATGAGATTTACGTCTCTTTCCACATTCTTTTTTGGCTCCACAAATACCTTTGCAGCAGAGTTGATATAGTTTGAATGTTTGTCCTCTCCAAATTTCATGTTGAAATGTATTCCCAATGTTGGAGATGGGGCCTGGTAGGAAGTGATTGGACTGTTGGGGGTGGATCCCTCATGGATGGCTTAGCACCATACCTTTGGTGATGAGTGAGTTCTTGCTCGGTTCACATGAGATCTAATTGTTTAAAAGAGTCTGATACCTTGCTTTTCTCTCTCTTGCTCCTTGTCTCACCATATGGCATGCCAACTTTCCTTTCTTTCCACCACAATTGTAAGCTTCCTGAGGCCGTCACCAGAAGCAGATGCTGCAGCCATATTTGTGCAGCCTGCAGAACTGTGAGCCAATTAAACTTTTTTAATTTATAAACTACTCAGTCTCAGGAATTCCTTTATAGTGACACAAAAACGACCAAACGCAGAAAGTTGGTGCCAAGATGTAAAGCATTCTGTACAGATACCTGAAGATGTGGAAGTGGCTTTGGAATGTGGTAAGGGGCAGAGGTTATAAGAGTATGGAGGGCTCAGAAGAAGACAGGAAGATGAGGGAAAGTTTGGAATTTCTTAAAGACTGGCTAAATGGTTGTGGACAAAATGCGGATGGAGATATGGACAGTGAAGTCCAGGCTGATGAGGTCTCAAATGGAAATGAGAAAGTTACTGGGAATTGGAGTGAAGATCACCCCTGTTATGCCCTAGCAAAGAACTTAGCTGCACTGTGTCCATGTCCCAGAATCTGTGGAAGTTTGGACTTAAGAGTGATGACTTAGGGTATCTGGCAGAAGAAATTTCTAAACACCAAAGCATTCAAAAAGTGACATGACTGCTTCTAACAGGCTATTATCAGATGTGGTAGCAAAGGAATAAAGTTGGAACTTATATTTAAAAAGGAAGTAGAGCATAAAAGTTTGAAACATTTGCAGCCTGACCCTGTGGCAGAGAAAGAATTTAAGCAGGCTGTGGAGCAATCACTTGCTAGAGAGATTAACTTGACTAAAAGAGAGCCAAGTGCTATTATCCAAGACAATGGGAATAAGGCCTCAAAGGTATTTCAGAAGTTTTTCAGATAGCCCTGGCAATTACAGGCCCATAGGCCTAGGAGGAATGGATGATATCAGGGAGCAAGCCCAGGGCCCCACCACCCTGTTCACCCTCAAGACACTGCTCCCTGTATCTAAGCTGCTCTGGCTCCAGCCTTGGTTCAGAGAGGCCCAGGTACAGCTTGGGCTGCAGCTCCAGAGTGTGCAAGCTGTCAGCCTTGGTGGCTTCCACAGGTCGTTAAGTCTGCAGATGCTCAGAATGCAAGTATGAAGGAGGCTTGGCAGCTTCCACCTGGATATCAGGGGATATATGAAGAAGCCTGGGTGCCCAGACAGAAGACTGCTACAGGGTGGAACACTCACAGATAAACTCTACTACGGTAATGCTGAGGGGCAGTGTGGGGTTGGAGCCCCCACAGGGTCTCCACTGGAGCACTGCCTTGTGGAGCTGTGGGAAGAGGCCGTCACCCTCCAGACTCCAGAACAGTAGATTCACCAGCAGCTCGCACTCCCTGCCTGGAAAAGCTGCAAGCACTCAACTTCAACCCATGACAACCGCCATGTGGGCTGCACCCTGCAAAGCCACAGAGGCGAAGCTCCCCAAGACCTTGGGAGTCCACCCCTTGCACCAGTGTGCTCTGGATGCAGGACATGGAGTCAAGTATTATGTTGGAACTTTAAGATTTAATGCCTGGCTTGCTGGATTTCAAACTTGCATGGGGCCTATTACTCCTTTCTTTTGGCCAATTTCTCCCTTTTGGAATGGGAATGTTTCCCCAGTGCCTGCACTGCCGTTGTATCTAGGAAGTAAGTAACTTGTTTTTTATTTTGCAGGAGCAGAGGTGGAAGGAATTTGGCCTTGAATTTCAGATGAGACTTTGGACTTTGGGATTTTTGAGTTAAGGCTGGAATGAATTAAGACTTTGGGGACTATTGCAAAGGCGTGATTATATTTTGAAATGTCAGAAGGATGTGAGATTTGGGAGGCTAAGGGTGGAATGACATGATTTGGATGTTTGTCTCCTCCAAATCTCATGTTGAAATGTGATTCCCAATAATGGAGATGGGGCCTGGTGGGAAGTGATTGGATTGTGGGGGTGGATCCCTCATGGTTGGCTTAGCACCATCCCCTTCATGATGAGTGAGTTCTTGCTCAGTTACTTCACATGAGATCTAGTTGTTTAAAAGAGTCTGTCCAGGACCTCCCCTTTGTCTCCTTTACTTCCTCTCTTGCCATGTGACATGCTGGTTCCCCTTCCCTTCCACTATGATTGTAAGCTCCCTGATGCCCTCACCAGAAGCAGATGTTAGAGCCATGCTTGTATAGTCTGCAGAACTGTGAGTCAATTAAAACTCTTTTCTTTATAAATTACCTAGTATTCTTCTGTTACAATGCAAGAAAGACCTAATACAAGAGTATCATTCAACATGACGGTTAAATGCAAGTTCATGCAATTCCCCAGACATTTGTAGAAACTAGAACGCCACACAAGTTTTTGTTTATCTGTTTGTTTTTCAGGGACAGGGTCTCACTCTTTCACCCAAGCTGAAGTGCAGTGACATGATGATGGTCCATTACAGTCTCGAACTCCTGGGTTCAAGCGATCCTCCTGCTTCTGCCTCTTGAGTAGCTAGGACTACAGGCATGTGTCTCTAAGGCTCGGCTAATTATTATTATTGTTATTATTATTGTTATGTGAAGACAGGGTCTCACTATGTTGCTCAGGCTGCTCTCGAATTCTTGGCCTCAAGCAATCCTCCTGCCTCAGCCTCCCAAAGCATTGGAATTACAGGCATGAGCCACTGTGCTTGGCCTAAACAAATTTCTAAATCAGTTCTGCGGGCACAAGACTAAGCGAGATCCCTGAATCAGCACAGACTTCTTTTTGGCACAATTTTCAATCACCTTGGTTACTTCTGTCACCTGCCATTTGGTTTCAGGAGTGCTAGCAAAATAAAACCACAGAAAAATGTCTAGCATGGGGAAACGGTTACACAATGCATATCCTAGTATATAGTAACATATCTTTCATTGTGATCCAGTCAGAAATTTGGTTCCCTTTAATTTTCCCGTGGCTCTTGTTAGAAATATTTCTAAATGTATTAATGCAGTTTCCTTCCTTAGCAGATCTGAATTCAGACCAAAATCCAATTTTATCTTTATCTCAGTTCATCTATTGTCACACAGTATGATGACACCTTTCTGAACTCTCTTATAGCAATGTTTCTTAAATGATGCTCTTCCAGACTTAATTTGAATTAGGATTCTATGTCCAGAATTAAGGTCTCATTCACAGTTATGATGTAATTAAGGCAACAATAGCATTTTGTAAAAATAATCTATTAAATATATGGTACCAGCTACCCTTTATTGTTATTAGGTTATGGAAGAATTAGAATTTAACTTAACAATTCTTTACTTAGTTCAGTGGAATACAGCAGTATTTCAGTGTACTACAAAAAACATTATGACTTCCATGTATTGCATTAACTGGCAAGTTTAAAAATTAACTGTTACCTTGTTTTCCAAAATCAAAACCTAGAAACAAGTGGCGTGACAAAGGATTTTCTGATCTGTGAATTTATTTAAGTCTTTGAAAGGCAACAAAACTAAATCACCTACTCCTCTCAGGACCAGTTCCCAAGTCATCGTCCTGCTCCTGTAGATCAAGAAAGATTTGGGCCCACTTCTCTATCTTGGGACTTCTGGTACATGAAAACTAATGTGGAAACAGGTTACAAAAACTATCATATTTTGAAAATTTACATCTAACACACACCATGCAATGTAGCTTTGCTACTCAAAAGTAAATTACAACATTTATAAAAATATATTAATTCTTAGAGCAACCACTGGCCAGGAGGTCCAGAAACTCGAAACAATTAAGTACTGTAATGCTTTTTATTCAAACCTGAAGACGTACCTCTGTGTCTATACTTATAACCTCAATTAGACAGAAAGTCAACCCGGAGGCCCTTTCTGAAAGTGAAGCCAAAAAACCCTCACATCCACTTCCCCACCTAAGCCACAGTGACCACTCTCCAACATAATCCCTCAACTATAGCTGAATGGAGTTCCTGTTTACACTCCCTGACATCTCCATCCTTTAATTTTTACAACTTCCCCCCAACTGGATAGCATTCCGTGTTTCAAAGGCTGATTCAAACTCCACGTCTTCCAGGAAGTTTTTTCTAACTCTGTCTCTTGATCTCCAACAGCGCTTGTAGTTCGTAATGTGAATTTTGTTCATTACATTCTACCTTGCAAGTTCATCTTTCTGCTTATCCTAATGTGAAGACCAGGACTAGGGCAAGGTGTTCAGCACACACAGTAGGCACTGAATTAATAATATGCCGACCTGTATTTGATACAAATCAAACACTGCTCTCGAGTGATTTTCTTTTTTTTTTTTTTT
>NW_012116444.1:2360096-2360415 GCF_000951035.1 Colobus angolensis palliatus
CTGGGGAGGACGCTGCGGGGCACCGCCGTGGGAAGAGCGTGGAGGACGCAGCGTGGAGGCGCTAGGCCGTGGGACGCCAGCCAACCAGTTGCGCGGGTTGCGGCGCACTGGGACCTACTTTATGCTTGCCGTCGTCCCTGCCTTGCTAGGAAAAGAGGGGAGCTTTGACTTCAGGTGATTCCTTTGTGACTTCCAAAAGAGCCCCCTAAATATGCAAGCGGTTACTTTTATTTCCAGAGGTTGCTGTTAGCCTACTAATGCACTATGTTTAAAGTATTAAAATAGGGCATGCCAGACACGCTCGCCCACGTGTCGTCAT
>NW_012116444.1:2361966-2377439 GCF_000951035.1 Colobus angolensis palliatus
CCAGCTAATTTTTGTGTTTTTAGGAGAGACGGGGTTTTACCATGTTGGCCAGGCTGGTCTTGGACTCGTGACCTCAGGTGATCCACCCGCCTCGGCCTCCCAAAGTGCTGGGATTACAGGCGCGAGCCGCTGTGCCTCGCCAGTCTTTCTTTCATACTCAATTGCTGCCAGGTTCTGGGGTGACTAAAGCAGTCATGTGCATCGCAGGTCCCGCACCCCATATTCCCTTAACGTACTGCCATGACTGACTGCAGGATTGTAATATCTAAGACTGTTCCATATTAACAATCATGAACTCTAGTATTCTCTTCTCATCCTCCTGTTTCTTTCATTTCTCCCTCTCCCTTATTCTTCTATACTTAATCCCTGACCTCATGAAGACGCTGTCCCTTAGTGACTATTTTGTTATCATCAGCCTCTACCTACATTGACTTTCTTCCTTGTCTAATCCACACTCCTTGTTTTATTATTTACCCACATCAGTATCCACAATTTCTTTGCCTTTTGTGTTTCTTCCACTTTTGTCCAGCATACCTATTATTCTAGTTTAGCCATTTGCTTTCTCTCCTCATAAAGAAAGGTAATTAAATTGTATTAGTGAAAATCATGTAACCGGATTATTGCCATGATGATATGGCATGGTCTGTAATGTAGCTCAGCCATTCTTTTCCTCTCTCACCCACAGCTACTATTCTAACTTTTATCATTCCTTAAACCTTCTACTGTACTCTTGACCTTGTACTTTCAGCAGCTGGCTTTGCTTTTTCAGAGGAAACAGAGACTCCCAGACATGAATACTGTGACACTGACCACCAGGCCAACTTAACATCAGCAGATATCCTTCTGTCTCAGACGAAGACGTATGTTTGGTTTGTTTCTTTTCTTCTTCTTTTTTTTTTTTCCTATCTACAGATGATCCAATATATGTCCTAGATCCCATTCATTCTGTCTCCTCTGGGGCCTTGTTTCATCATTTAACCCTTCCTTTTTATCTTCAGTATACCCTTTCCCCACCTCCCTTCGCTGGCTTTATCTGCCCTGTCCAACAAAACAAAAACAAAAAACCAGCCACTGGGATTATTTTCAGATTTCTTCTTTCTCTCCTTTTTTACAGCCACATTTAGAGGAAAAGGTAATCTTTTTTCCCCTTCCCTTACTTGTTACCTATTTTACCCACAGAGTTCTGGCTTCCACCACCTAATCATGCCACCAAGGACTTTGTAATTGCCAAGCCCAAAATATCTTTTTAGGCTTCTTTTCTGTGCTTGGCTCTGTAGACCACTTCCCAGTCTTGAACTTTCCTTGTTTCATTGTTTTCACAAACATCAGTTTCTACTATTCTTCTCCCACCTCTTTGGTCATTTTAAACTTGCAGTACCAGTTCCTCTGGGATCTTGCTTTAATGTGGGGTATCCTATTTTTTGGCATCCCTGGACTACATTGGAAGAAGAAGAAATGTCTTGGGCCACACATAAAATATGCTAACGATATAGCTGATGAGCTCAAAAAACCAAAAATTGCAAAAAAACTCTCAGAATGTTTTAAGAAAGTTTACAAATTTGTGTTGGGCTACATTCAAAGCAGTCCTGGGCTGTATGCAGCCTGAGGCTGCAGGTTGGACAAGCTTGCTCTAATACCTTTTCTATGATTTTGTAGTCATTTTCTCCTTGGCACCTAAACATGTTGAAGTTTGTCATAAAAACAAACCTTTTCCTCTGTCCCCCTCCCCTCAGTTGTTGCTCTTTAGGGTTTTTTTTGTCCTTGATCCTTTTCTCTTTTCAGTTTGTATTGTTCCCTGTGAGTAATCTCATAGCTTCAACCACCAGCTTAGGGCAGTGACTCCCAAATCTCTCTTTAGCCTGGACTTCTTACCTGAGCTCCTGACGGTGATACCCTTATCCCAGAACCTAAAGTACCCGAAGTGTATAGAGTTCAAAACCAACCTTCCCTCCCCAGATGTATTCCCTGTGTTTCCTGTTTCATGCATGAGGCCGGTGTCTGTTCAGTCACCCCAGTGAAAACTAAGAACAGTCCTGAAATTCCATTTTTTTAAAGTCATTCCACACACATTCAGCAGGTTAATTCTGCTGCCTGAATAGCTGTTCTTCGGAGCCTATCTTTGTCCTCATGGCTGTGCTTTAGCAGCCATCATCTCTTGACATTCACTGACTGACTGACTTGTCTCCCAGTTTCTTCTTGGTTCTTTCATTATGTTATCACCAGATCTATGTTCCTAAAGTGCACACCTGATCCCCTGCTTTCAGTTCCTCCATATAGTAAAATCTGAGCTCTCTCCCTAACATATATTAACTAGCTCCTTTCTTCTAAAACTTTGTTTTTCTACCATTCTCCAGCATGCACACTGTGCTAAAACCATTCCAAACCATTAACTGTATTCTGGGCACAGCATGTAGTTTTCTTTGCATGAGCCATTCCTTGCTGGAATCCTGTCAACTTGTCCCCATAAAGTTTCTGCTCAAGCATTACTTTCTTTGTGATACCACCACTCATTCCTTCTGTATGGCACTGTATAGTAGTTACTCATCTGTCTCTGTCTTCACCAGACTAAAAACTGAGGGCTGACACTGAATTTCTTCATTTGTTTGTTGAATGAATAAATGAGTAGCAGTTAGCACAGTATCATCTGTGAACAGTGAACCATGAGTCCTGTGTACTTTGGGTTATGATCAAATATTAACTTTGGGAAGGACCTCAAAGACAATGTAGGTCAGCTCTATTCTTATCAGATGCAGAAACTGAGGACCAGCAAAGTTAAGGACCGTAAGCACCTGTTCCTCAGGCACATGATACACATTGATGGCTTCATGCCTTTACTTCTGTTCTCTGCCTAGAATGAACTGTTCCACCTGGCAAAACACTACTCATCCTTACACCTTGCTTTTCAGTGTTGTTCTTGGACTACCAGCATCAGAGTTATTAGGAGTGTTTATTTAAAAGGCAGATTCCTGTACTCCGTCACAGAGTTTTTGAACCAATCTCTGGAAGGGAATCCAGGAAGTCCATTTTAAGTGGAGTTCCACTGTATTAACCTAAAAAAAGAAAGGTCTCTACTTCCCCCACTGCTTTCCCCTGCAAAACAAACACACAAGAAGAGAGAGAAAGATGGGCGGGGATGGAGGGGGGTGGTAGAAAAGAATAAACACTGATTCCAAAATGAGAAAGGAACTGTCTTTGCATCTGGGTTTTAGTGTGTGGTACCATAAACAGCTTTAAATAAATCTTTTGTGATTTTCATCTTTGTTACTTAAAAAATAAAAGCAAACTGACTCAAAATTATATAGCAATAGGACAAAAAGTAATTGAAGCTTACATTTATTATTGCTCATTCTTTAGCAAAACCTTACTCCAAAAAAATATTCAGTTCAGCGTTCATTTTCAAAAGTTGGGGGGTGATTTTCAAGGGGATTCTTTTACACTTAGTGGTTGAGGGTAAGACCATGCTGAGACCCCAAAAGAGAACAAGGCCCAGCTGATGGCTGACATTTTACCATCGGATTGTAGGTGCCCTAAAGGGTAGTTGATGCCCCCTCATGTAACTTAAGACAAGGGTGTGAACAGGTTGCTGGCTGCTACAGAAGTCAATGTTAGATTGGCTCATTCTTCCAGCTCAAATCAGTAGCAAGCAGCTGAGTTTTCCTTAAACCCAGGTTCTGTCCTGGCAAGAAGAATGTGGCTCAAAGAAATTTATACTGTCAGCAGCTCATGGTTTGGAGTTGAACAAAGTACTTACCTCTTCTCCCAATTTTAGCAGCTGTATATTCTTGGTAGTACCTGCTTTTGATACATTTTTTAAAGTGTGTGGCTTATAGAGCTTTTATATTAAGTTGCTCTATAATTGGATCTTGAGTCTCTGCATAAATCTGACTTTTCATATTATGAGTAGTTGCAAAATAATCTGAGGAATTTTTATGTTCCTCAGATTAATTTTTAGACCGTGATATTTACCAGTGTTGCCCAGTAAAACACTATTTTGCTTGCTTCTCAATTCACTTTATCTTAATGAAAAGCAAGTGAGATTCAAATATAGCCGTACTATTGACCTATAAATAATCTATAGATCAATTTTCTTGATCTATACATTTATAGAGCAATAGTATACCTATTTTGTGGGAAGGTCTGTCAAATATAATATTTCGTTTTGCACAGCTTACATTGACCTTTGTTTTAGTAGACAGTAACTAGTTATAAGTCACATAAACTTAATATATACTTCAACTAACTGATGTTTCTATAAAACCTACATTTTTTTTCTCTTTTTTTAAAATTGTACTTTAAGTTCTGGGATACATGTGCACAATGCGCAGGTTTGTTACCTAGGTATACATGTGCCATGTTGGTTTGCTGCACCCATCAACTCGTCATTTACATGAAGTATTTCTCCTAAGGTTATTCCTCCCCCAGCCGCCCCCTTCCACAGACTCCGGTGTGTGATGTTCCCTTCCCTGTGTCCTTGTGTTCTCATTGTTCAACTCCCACTTACCAGTAAGAACATGCCATGTTTGGTTTTCTCTTCTTGTGTTACTTTGCTGAGAATGATGAAAACCTGCATTTTAATAACACTACAGATAGCAAATATCTTGGCAGATTAAATACATGTTTTTAAAAGTGCCAAAATAAGACTATTCTGGATTCCTTTTAATGTGAATCTAACTATTTACAGCTTTTAAATGAACTGTGTGTGTATTCTCCTGCGTAATTATCTTCAGTACACTGATAACATACTTTTACTTTGCAAATTAGGAGTGGCCTCAAGGGGCAGTTAGGATTGGTGATCTATAAAAGTTCTCTAGTATCAAGTCTTCTTCTAGATGGAACTATTCTATCTAGGTAAGAGTTCTAGTTTCTTAACTTGCTCAGTAAGATGCCAACCTTATTGTCTCATTGGCTTTAAGAAAAAATAGTGACTGCTTACCAAGTGCTAGATACTGTGGGTTTGCTCTTTATATCTGTGGGCCTCTAATTTATGTGGATCCATCCAGCACATCAGATTCTTGTGAGAGAGTAGCATCTAGAATTGTCCTTCCTAACTTTTTCTCAAAAGTTTGGCTGAAAGAAGTATTATTGCAGAAGGTCATTTAAAGACTGTGCAGTCCGTTCATCTCTCCCTATGGATCAAGCTGGACCACTCAGACTTATGTACTTGGACTATATTACATTAATTACTTAAAGCATTAGTTTCAGTGAGTCTTGCCAGTCATGTTAAATGTCATGCCCAGTCACATGGATGGTATCTTTTAGGATTCAGCAGTCACATGGATGGTATCTTTTAGGATTCAGTAGTAAAAAATGCTTTCTTTTGGTTATTTAAATATTGTATGATATATAAATGATTTGTCCGCCTTTTTTTTTTTTGCTTTTGCTTCTTGGATGCTGAGAGGTGAATGTGAAATTCAGTTAACATCTAGACTGGTCTTTATGATCTGTATTTTTTTAATGTTTACATGTTCTTCATTTACTACTTAAATTTTATTTGTATTTTAAGTGGCTTTAAATTCTTTTTGAAATAAGTAAAATATATGCTAAATTAAGTCAAATATCTGGCATTTCAGTTCACTGTAAAAGGAAGCTATTACTACAGCATTAATAATGCTTTGATCACCAGATTGTAGAGTGGGGTGGGAAGTAGAATGAAGTCCTGTGTTTGAAATGGCTTTCAATAAATAAAGAAAAATACAGCTAAGATTTTATGCCTCTGTCTCATTATTCGCTTGAATAGTTAGATAAGTTACCACAGTAGCTGACAAGTTAATTTTCAATTCCTTAGGAGCTTTAAAAGTTCATAATATTCTGAAGATATCAGAGTATATTACACTGCTTGGAAATTTTAGTAAATTATATATGTTCTGACCTAGATTATTTCAATTATAAAGATATGTACATGCAATCTGGTTCTATTGGAATCTATAACCAAGAAACATTGAAAAAAATTAGTCATTCAAATATAACCACTTCATACAGGTTTAGAAAAGGGAGAGATGGCGATGGGTTATGTTGGCTGCAGGTTTCTTATAGGACTTGAGTTAGATCTTGAAGTGAGAGTAGGAGTTAGATCAGTGTTTCTCAACCAGGGGTAATTTCGTCCACCAGGAGATATTTCACAATGTCTGGAGACATGTGTGATTGTCATAACTTGGAGTGGTTTGGGGAGGGGGTGCTACTGGCATTTAGTGGACAGAGGCCAGGGATGCTGCAAAACATCCCACAATGCACAGGACAGCCCCACAGTTTTTCACCCCAAATATTAGTGCCCAGTTGAGAAACCCTGATTTAGATGGTCAAGAATCCTAAGGAAAGGTACAGGACACAGAAGGGAACGAACTTAATGTATTTGTTGGACTCTAAGGAGACCTGCCGGACTGGAGAGTGTTTCCAGATGGGATCTGTGGTGAAAGGTAAGACTCAATATATGGATAAGTCTGTGTGTATATGGCCTTAAAGAATCACAGTAGATTTGAAGTTTATCCTGTAATGACAGTAGCATTTACAGAAAGTTTCTGTTGGAAATAGAAAAAAAACATGGAAAATACATGAGCATAGAAGAAAAACAACTGAAATTCCACTTTTAAAATAATGATATATTCTCTTTAAGACACCATTTTCCTTCTCCCTGTCACTTCAAAAAAAAATCAGAATAACACTATATGTAAAAGTTTTGCGATGTGATCTTTATGTAACATTTTGAGGATTTTTCCTTATTAAATAGTCTTTGTGGCCTGGCATGGTGGCTCATGCCTATGATCCAAGGACTTTGGGAGGTCAAAGTGGGAGGATCACTTGAGGCCAGAAGTTCAAGACCAACCTGGGCAACAACATAGCAAGACCCTGTCTCCCACCAAAAAAAAAAAAAAAAAAAAATTAATACCTGGGTAGGGTAGTGCCTACCTGTAATCCTAGCTACTTGGGAGCCTGAGGAAGGAGGATCCCTTGAGCCCAAGAGTTCAAGGATACAGTGAGCTATGATTACACCATTGCATCCCATCCTAGATGACAGAGTGAGACCTCATTTAAAAATATAATCAATTAGCCAGGTGTGGTGGTGGGCACCAGCTACTCAGGAGGCTGAGGCAGGAGAATAGCATCAACCCAGGAGGCGGAGCTTGCAGTGAGCTGAGATCATGCCACTGCACTCCAGCCTAGGCAACAGAGCGAGACTCTGTTTCAATAATAATAATAATAATAACCATCTTTGAGAAATGTGATTTTTAACAGTAACATATTCCAATGTGTTTCTATTATACATAATGGTGCAGTGAATGTTACGCCCAAACTCTTTTTCCCCAGTATTTCTGATATTTGCCTTAGGATAATTTCCAAGACATGAAATCACTGAGGCAAAGGATGTGAATATGTTTAGGCTCTTTGTACAGCTCTAGTTAATTAAAAGCTTTGTCAGTGTTCTTATGCTATGAAATTGTCACCAATTCTTCTTATTGTCTTATGTTTTTTCTCTTCCTTGTTTTTCTATGTTTAATGTTAACATTTTATCTGTATTTTGTAACCTTATTTTTCATTTTTCATCATAGACGGTAAATCAGAGACTTACTCCAACCCCGAAGTTTATACTGAAAGACTTGATTAGCGTAATAAAAGAACTAAATGAGGAGCTGGGATTAATTATTGATTTAACATACACCAAGATATTATGAAGTTAAGGTAAAGTTGCAAATGTATATTGTTATCATGGGTAGGTCTTAAAATAGAAAGTTTGTTTTTTGTTGTTGTTTTGTTTTTTTAAGACAGGGTCCTGCTCTGTCACTCAGGCTAGAGTGCAGTGGCACAATCTCGGCCCACTGCAACCTCCGCCTCCCGGGTTCAAGTGATTCTCCTGCCTCAGCCTCCTGAGTAGCTGGGATTACAAGCGCCCACCACCATGCCTGGCTAATTCTTGTATTTTTAGTAGACAAAGGGTTTTGCCATGTTGGCCAGGACGGTCTCAAACTCCTGACCTCAGATGATCTGCCCACCTCAGCCTCCCAGAGTGCTGGGATTACAGGCATGAGGCACCACACCTGGCAAGAAACATTTTTTTAATACTGCACTTGGAAAGTGAAGTAAGATATTCTCTTGGTTATTTAATATAAATTTCACAATTGCCCATGAATAATCTCTTAGCAATGTTTTTAGTCCTTCATATAATCATACAGTATTCTTTTTCTAAAAACCATGGGTTGTGCAAAGAGGAAAAAAACGCTGAACTTTATCCTTTTTAAAAAGCAGAATAACTAGAAGGAAATGTAGTTGCAAATAGGAAAAGTGAAAAGGGGGCAGAGAAACAAAAGGAGGGAAAGACAGCAATATGATGAAAACAGAAGAGATAAAAATGTAAGTGAGATGGGTGTTACAACAGTTTTTGAACTTTAACAGGGAAATCTTTCAATTAAATCTTGCTCCGAAGCCCGTTACAGAAAGCAGATACGGTAAGTGGGGAGTTGTGTTGGTTGAAGCAGGGGATTGAGGATCCAGACTCAGTTCACTTGACATCATAATTATTCTCCTTCCTTCACTTTCCATCCACAGGCCAAGGGCAGAAGAACACTCTGGAGAGCAGAATTTTAAAACCCTTCTCCAGAGGAAAATAATTCTTAGACCTTATGAAAAAACTAAAAATTGCAGTGACAAGATATGAAAGCATCCGTCTTAGCAGTTCATGTGAAAAAGCAGGGAATTTTACTAGGTGCAGTATGATGCAGCTGATTAAAAAGTTAATGCACTTTTAAAGTTTGATATTCTAAAGTTCCAGATTTAAGTCAAAGGAAATAGTAGTTTTACTATACATGTGGATAGTTCTGACATTTTTCAAGTGTTGAGTTCAATTATGACACTACATTTATTTATTTATTATTTATTTATTTATTTATTTATTTATTTGAGATGGAGTCTCACACCATCGCCCAGGTTGGAGTGATGATCTTAATGGTGCGATCTTGGCTCGCTGCAAGCTCCACCACTTGGGTTCACGCCTTTCTCCTGCCTCAGCCTCCCAAGTAGCTAGAACTACAGGCGCCCACCACCATACCCGGCAAATTTTTTGTATTTTTAGTGGAGACGGGGTTTCACCGTATTAGCCATGATGGTCTCGATTTTCTGACCTCGTGATCCACCCGCCTCAGCCTCCCAAAGTTTTGGAATTACAGGTATGAGCCACCATGCCCAGCCTATAATACTACATTTTAAATCACTAAAAATTCAAGAGGGATAATGACTGAGTCTCATGTCTCCTGTAATATAGTAGTAAATCAGTTTAAGTTCTTTCAAGACTTCAGTTTTTGACCTCCACAAAGACAGCAATTAGAAATCGATTTTCTGAGGTCCCCTTTGGCTCCAAAATGCAATGAGTAAAGTTTTCATTGACCCTGCTTACTGCCTTTATAGAAATAAATTTCCAATATGCAGAAAGGGAATGCAGAGAATCTTAAATGGGACATAATCACTACAGTTATTTGTATTTGGAGTATATAGAATTAGGTAGCCAATGCCACCTGTAGCCAATGGCAACAAGGTGGATTTTTTATTTTTAATTGTTTAATACTTTTACAACCTTAATTTTAAGGGTTAAGAGACCATTTTCAGCTTAGGTGTTGATAGTGCTACAGTTTCAAAATGTGGAATATGTGATAAAGGATTTTTATGTAAAATTGGACATAGTAGTATTAAAACCAGAGCTAGACAGTAAAGAAAGCAGTAAAAACTAGATTTTACTCAGGAACTATTGCAATAAAGGAAGGGACTTGAGTATAGAACTGTGCTCAGTTCTGAAAACAACAAGAATAAGGGGGGATTTATACCAAGGAACAGAGTGGGGTCAGTGGATGGAAAATTCCTAGGAGGAAACATCAAGGTCAGAGGGAATTCTGGTTAAACAGATCTAACAGGATTCTTGCCGAAGGCAGGCCAGGATGATCAGACAACACCTGGGGGGCAATGGGGGATGAGGAATTTGATCGGCTATTGAGGGAGGTCAGATATGAGGATGGGGATTCTTACAAAACTGACTTAACAGGATTCTTGCTCTTGAGGACAAGGCCCAAGTACTGGGCCTGATAGAAAATGGGCTCAAAGGAACCTGACTAAATTTTGCTTAAGGAGAGTCTTTGTCAGTAGTCATCATATTTAAATTGCTTATTTTTGCCAAGTATCTCTTACCAAAGCTTTATAAGAATTTAATTGTGCTTCTCATTGTGAGAACAGATAAAAGAAAAGGCTATTAAAAGAAAAGGAATTGTTACTAGCCAATTCATAAAGTAGGAGAGAGTTCTTAGACCCAAGATTTCAGAGTAGGGAAAAAAAAAAAAAAAGACACCAGAGGGACCAGATTAACCCTCCCACCTGAAACAGTAAAATAAAGGTGAAGAAAATATATGAAACAACAATTTCCAAGAAGTTGGATATCAGACAATGAAGGACAGTGATCTCTGAGAAATGTCCCAGCTTGCTGCCTTGAAAGAGATTCCAGGTCATGGTGCAGAAAGTGGGAATCATGAAGGAGCCAGTCACTGCCAATTTAAGGGGACAGAACTGAGACGCCTGGGAAACCAAGGCAACTAGCACTGGTCAAGAGAGCACTGCCCAGGGAGAGTATTCTGGAGTACTCTTTCCCCAGCCTCAGGTACTTTCCTGGAATGCAGAAGGTTTCCCTGCATTGCAGGAAAGTACCTGAGGCTGGAGAAAGAGCTACTCTAGAAGGTTAGAGGGAACAGTACTTGGAGCTCACATAGGGCTGGCAATAGTGACTTTTCCCACCAGCTATTATGAGGTTATGGAAAACCTCATAATTCACAGGATACTGGGTAGCATCCAGAAGGGCCTTGTCTCAATAGTGGGGAATAATGAGCCCTAGACTAAACATTACTCTGATCTTACCTAATAAGTCTTAATAGCAAGATCTGAAAGGATCAAACTCTTTCCAAGTAACCACCTCCTGAAACAAAGCTCAAGAGTATTTGTAGGAATCCAAAAAAGATACAGTCCTATGAGTTTGGGTTACTTTTCTTCTTCTAATTTTTCTGTTTCTGTTCTGAAAATGTGAGAGGTTGCGTGAGATAATGAAAAAAGTATTAGACTGGAAATCAGGAGAGCTGAGTTTTTGTCTAGTTCTGCTACTGACTACTATGTGACCATGGTCAAGGTCTTCTTTTTTCTTGTCACAAGTGACCCCAGTACATGGAGGGATTTGGATCAAACAAATTCTGAAGAATTCTTAAACTCTAAAATGAAATTGTCTTCAGGCCTTCTATATTTGCTCAAAAGAATCAGGAACACTAAAATGCAGAAAAGATTACTTGATTCTACTTAGTTTTACTAATTGTTTTATCAAGCATAAGGGATTCTAATTTGTTACAAAAATTTAAATCACTTAAAATCAATTTGTGAATTTCTCTTAAAGTTAGTCATTTGCTGGATAAACCAAATTATACATAACATTTATCCATTTTAATATTTTTTTATTTCAATAGTTTTGGGGAACAGGTAATGTTTGGTTATATGCAGAAGTTCTTTAGTGGTGATTTCTGAGATATTGGTGCACCTATCACCCAAGCAGTGTACACTGTACCCAATGTATAGTCTTTTATCCCTCATCCCTCTCCCAGCCTTTCCCCCAAGTCCCCAGAGTTCATTATATCATTCTTATGCCTTCTTATGTCCTCATAGCTTAACTCCCACTTATTAGTGAGAACATAGGATGTTTGGTTTTCCATTCCTGAGTTACTTCACTTAGAATAATGGTCTCCACGGTGGCTCAAGCCTGTAATCCCAGCACTTTGGGAGGCCAAGACGGGTGGATCACGAGGTCAGGAGATCGAGACCATCCTGGCTAACACGGTGAAACCCCGTCTCTACTAAAAAATACAAAAAAACTAGCCGGGCGAGGTGGCGGGCGCCTGTAGTCCCAGCTACTCGGGAGGCTGAGGCAGGAGAATGGCGTGAACTCGGGAGGCGGAGCTTGCAGTGAGCTGAGATCCGGCCACTGCACTCCAGCATGGGTGACAGAGCGAGACTCCATCTCAAAAAAAAAAGAAAAAAAGAATAATGGTCTCTAATTCCATCCAGGTTGCTACAAATGCCATTATTTCATTCCTTGTTATGGCTGAGTAGTATTCCATAGTGTGTGTCTCTGTGTGTGTGTATGTGTGTATATATATATACATATATATATACATACCACATTTTCTTTATCCACTCAATGATGGGCATTTGTACTGGTTCCATATTTTTGCAGATTTCGCAATTGTGAATTGTGCTGCTATAAACATGCATGTACAAGTATCTTTTTTGTATAATGACTTCTTTTCCTCTGGGTAGATACCCAGTAGTGGGATGGCTGGATCAAATGGTAGTTCTACTTTTAGTTCTTTAAGGAATCTCCACAGTTTTCCATAGTGGTTGTACTAGTTTACATTCCCACCAGCAGTGTAAAAGTGTTGCATTTTCACCACATCCACACCAACATCTATTTTTTTAAAATTTTTTAAATTATGGCTATTCTTGCAGGAGTAAGGTAGTATCACATTATGGTTTTGATTTGCATTTCCATGATAATCAGTGATGTTGAGCAGTTTTTCATATGTTTGTTGGCCATTTGTATATCTTATTTTGAGAATTGTCTATTCACATCCTTAGTCTACTTTTTGATGGGACTGTTGGTTTTTTTCTTGCTAATTTGTTTGAGTTCCTGTAGATTCTGGATATTAGTCCTTCATTGGATGCATAGTTTGCAAAGATTTTCTCCCACTCTGTGGGTTGTCTGTTTACTCTGTTGATGATGATGATGATGATGATGATGATGATGATGATGATGATGATGATTTTGCTGTGCAGAAGCTTTTTGGTTTAATTAAGTCCCATCTATTTATCTTTGTTACATTTGCTTTTGGGTTTTTGGTCATGAAGTCTTCGCCTAAGCCAATGTCTAAAAGGGTTTTTCCAATGTTATCTTCTAGAATTTTGATGGTTTTAGGTCTTAGATTTAAGTCTTTGATCCATCTTGAATTGATTTTTGTATAAGGTAAGAGATGAGGATCCAGTTTCATTCTTCTACATGTGGCTTGCCAATTATCCCAGCACAATTTGTTGAATTGGGTATCCTTTCCCCACTTTATGTTTTTGTTTGCTTTGTTGAAGATCAGTTGGCTGTAAGTGTTTGGCTTTATTTCTGGGTTCTCTATTCTATTCCATTGGTCTATGTGCCTGTTTTTGTAACAGTGCCATGCTGTTTTGGCGACTCTGGCCTTATAGTGCAGTATGAAGTCGGGTAATGTGATGTCTGCAGATTTATTCTTTTTGCTTGGTCTTGCTTTGACTATGTGGGTTCTTTTTTGGTTCCATATGCATTTTAGGATTGTTTTTTCTAGTTCTGTGAAGAATGACAGTGTTATTTTGATGGGAATGCATTGAATTTACAGATTGCTTTTGGCAGTATGGTCATTTTCACAATATTGAATCTACCCATCCGTGTACATGGGATGTGTTTCCATTTGTTTGTTGGTTAGGTATTTAACATACCATATAATTCACCCACTTCAAGGATACAATTCATGATTTTTATTAAATTTACCTATTTATGCATCTATTACTGTACATGAGTTTTAAAACACTTCTATCTCCCTAATAAGAACCTTCATGTTCATGAACTGTTCATTCCTATTCCCCCACCCCAGGCAACAATTAATGTTTCCATCTCTAGAGATTTGTCTCATGTGGACATTTCATATAAATGGAATCATACAATATTGGTCTCTTGTGTTTGGCTTCTTTTGTTTAGCATAATGTTTTTAAGGTTTGTCCATGATATACAGCATATATCAGTAGTTCATTCCTGTTTTTGCTGAATAATATTACATTATATAGATAAACCACATTTTGTCTACCTATTCATCAGTTGGTGGTGTGAAGGGAAAATTAATCTTGGGGCCCCAAAATCACTAAGCTAAAAGGAAAAGTCAAGCCGGGAACTGCTTAGGGCAAACCTGCCTCCCATTGTATTCAAAGTCACCCCTCTGCTCACTGAGATAAATGCATATCTGATTGCCTCCTTTGGAGAGGCTAATCAGAAACTCAAAAGAATGCAACCATTTGTCTCTTATCTACCTATGACCTGGAAGCCCCCTCCCAGCTTCGAGTTGTCACGCCTTTCCAGACAAAACCAGTGTTCATCTTACATGTGTTGATTTATGTCTCATGTCTCCCTAAAATGTATAAAACCAAACTGTGCTCCACCTTGGCCACATGTCATCAGGACCTCCTGAGGCTGTCTCAGAGGCACTCATCCTCAACTTTGGCAAAATCAACTTTATAAATTAACTGAGACCTATCTCAGATAGTCAGGGTTCACAGTGGACATTTCAGTTGTTTCCCATTTTGGGCTACTGTTAATAAGGTTGCTAAGAACATTCATATTGAGGTCTTTGTATGGATACATGTTTTCATTTCTCATGGATTGATATCTAGGAGTGAAATTTCTGGGTCACATGGTAAATTTATATTTAACTTTTAAACAAATTGCCCAACTATTTTCCAAAGTGAGTTTAGCCATTTCTCTATATCCTTGCCAATATTTGTTATTGTCTATCATTTTTATTCATTATTTTAGTGGGTTTGAAAGGGTATCTCATTGTGCTTTTAATTTGCATTTCCCTATTTATAATTTGCATTTTGTATTCCTGAATGGCTTTCTGCCATTATTCCCATTTAGATTGATTCTTTACAATAAAGCTTATGCATATTGGCAATAGAATTTAATTATCACTATAAGAATAGAGCTATTAACTCTGAGATTTATACCTCAAATAGTCATTACTCATGTACTAAAGAACTGTACAAGGAATCCCTATCCAGCTAAAATTCCTTTTAAACAAAATTATAATATGCAGAATTTCTTCTGTAGAATTTCAGATTGATTATATGCATCTTATAAGTGATGAAGTAAAAACATTTTTAAAGTCACAGGATACTTGTGTATTATCTACAACAAGAAAAAAAGGGAATTTATAACCATCTATTGAAGCAAGAGTTCTTAAAAAGTCTCTAATGAAGGGAGGAATAATAAGCAAAATTAGTACCAAACCTCCACTATTAAAGATACTAAAATACCATTATTATTATTTTGTATACTGTTTTGATTATATTTTGGTGAAGCTAAAAATACTTATAAGGGCTCATTAGTTAATTCAGTACTTCAGTACCCCGACCTAATTTCCCACTTCCTCTCTCTCTTCCTTTAAACTTTCCTCATAATGCGTATTCTTTAAATCCCTAATAATTTTTATGCTGTCTTGGCCACAGGAGATAATGGGTATAGCCTAACAATTGAAAATACTCTCTAAAATTGTGCTTGATGATGTGTTATTCTTGTTTCTGAAACTAGTAGGCCTCACAAAACCTAAAAGTTAGCACCAGGTGGCCCTAGATAGGGTCCCACCCTGCCTAGATAGGGTCCCACCCTGCCTCGATAGTGT
>NW_012116444.1:2377489-2389397 GCF_000951035.1 Colobus angolensis palliatus
GATTAAATATAGTACATGCTATGGTTCTGACCCAACAATACCAGACCCTCAGGACTGAAGAAGAGGCTCAAGATTGAGCCTCTGACACAAAAAGAGGAGGGAATGAAACTAGTAGGCCTCACAAAACCTAAAAGTTAGCACCAGGTGGCCCTAGATAGGGTCCCACCCTGCCTCGATAGTGTCCCACCCTGATAGGGTCCCACCCTGCCAATTCCGGGAAACAACCTCATGAGGTCCCACCCTGCCAATTCCAGGGGTCTCACCCTGCCTCGAAGTTCTCGGAATCATCAACTCCAGGAAAGAACCTCATAAGGTCCTGCTCTAACCAATTAAACCAAGACCCCTTGCTCAGGCTATAGCTAGACCCAATCATTTTACGCCTTAAGCTTTGTTTGAATTTCGCGCCATAAGCTGTGTTTGAACTTGTGTTAGCCTATATAAATAGCCTGTAACAAGCAGTCAGGGTCCCAGGACCAACTTAGAGCTTGGGACCCTAGCGCACTAGTAATAAATAACTCTCTGCTGTGAACCTCGTGTCGGTGATCCTTTGCGATGACCCCTGCCCAGGAGGGAATCGAGAGTTCGGTTCCAACAGTTTCCACTATGAAAAATGGCAACATATCTATAGATTCCCAAGATATGAATGGTGTATAGATTTGCCTTTTTCTCATTTTATGTGCAACTTATGTTTCTAAAAGCCTATGACTGTTTCTGATTGAATTTTAAGCTTCTGTTGTTGATTGATACTTTTCTTCTAGTAATCTTGGAATGGGTGTCTGGGATTCAGATGAAGATGCAAATCCCCCAACCAATAATTCTATGGAAGAATCCAGAGAATGGCCTCTAAATAAAGACTTTCATGGGTATTAGTAATATGATTTTAAATGAATATTTTATAAAAATTATGAAACATATTTTTAAAATAATAGAGTAGTGGGGGAAATCCATAGGATTGGGAATCAGGAAATTTGGGTTCAGTGCTTAGCTCTGCCACTTATTAATTGTATGTGACCTAGATAAGTGATAACTTTTTTTAGGCCACAGACGTTTAATTTATAACATAAGGAGTTGGACCAGATCAGTTAGCTATTCTTATGCTGTATTCTAAAAACACAGTGTTTCATGAGATATTGTTAGTTTTACAGGAATCAAAAGTACTTTTTAAAGTAAAATAAGTTTGGGAAATGCAGCCCACTATGACCATGAACATTCACTCATTAAAAGCTATTAAATTGTATTTAGCCCAGCATTTCCCCAACTTACTTAAACACAGAACTCACTTTTTTTCCCCCACAGAACAAGCATTATGATATGGGACAATAAGTTTCTCCAAACTGGGAAATGTTGAAATAGATAATCTCTATGCTCTTCAAAATCTAAAATGCTATGATTCTTAGTAATAACTTGTATTTATTCTACCGATATATCAGAAACTGAATTAAGGTTTATCAAATGGTACTAGAATCTTTTCTATGACTTTCACATATAATGTGTGTGTGTGTGTGTGTGTGTATATTAATAAACTGACAAGACAATAGAAAAAAATCTTGCAATCTTCTCTATCTTTGAAAAGTTTCTGCACTCTTTGGTGGCATTTTTCTCTACAAAACTAATTTCAGAATACACAGTACTAGTTTAAATATAAGAAATAGTTTGTGTTTGTCTTTGGTTTGATTTTTTGAGAAAAAATGAAATATATAACTTATTTTCAATACATTGAGATTATCTACTGTGAACTGATTTAATACAAGTTAGAACAGACACAATTCTGAATTTTCTCTTTCCCAGGAGAAGGAGCACTTGAGCAGTGCCAAGCACTGTTAGGCGTTAGCCTCATAGGACATAACCTACAGGAAGGGTGTACAGAGCTCTTCAACTTCCCACAGCACTTCATATTGCCTTGACACAGTTCCTTTCCCTCACACAATCTCTGCTTTCCCATTCTAAGAAAGGATTTATCTTCAACACTGAAAATAACTGTTATATTCCTGTTTCTTATAAATCCTTGGGAAAATCCCTCTTAGGAGTTAGTGCCAGAGGCCGGGCGCGGTGGCTCACGCCTATAATCCCAGCACTTTGGGTGGACAAGGTGGGCGGATCACTAGGTCAGGAGATTGAGACCATCCTGGCTAACACAGTGAAACCCTGTCTCTACTAAAAATATAAAAAAGTAGCCGGGCGTGGTGGCGGGTGCCTGTAGTCCCAGCTACTCAGGAGGCTGAGGCAGGAGAATGGCGTGAACCTGGGAGGTGGAGGTTGCAGTGAGCCAAGATCGCACCACTGCACTCCAACCTGGGCGACAGAGCAAGACTCGGTCTAAAAAAAAAAAAAAAAATAGTAGTGCCAGAAATTGGTTGGCTTGTTTTCAGGTGATATTGTTGGGATTGGGGGGGTATTTTTGTTTAGGTTGGGTTTTGTTTTGTTTTTGTTTTGTTTTGTTTTTGTTTTTGTTTTGTTTTTCCTTTTATGTTCTTGTTGCTAGGAAGCACAGTTCTAATTTGTGGTCAATTATAGTATCTTATCCTAGGTCTTTAAAAGTTATCTTTTTTCATTCTAACTGAAATCTATTCTTCTTTTTTATCTCTATTTCAAGTTGTTGTGTTTTTTGTGTTATAAAACAGTTTAGCAGTTCCTTATAAAAATAGAAACAGACTTAGCATAGGACCCAACAGTTTCACTCTTGGGCATTTATCCCAGAGAAATGAGAACTTTTGTTCACTCATAAATCTGATATGAATGTTCATAGCAGCTTTATTTATAGCAACTAAGAACAAGAAACAGCCCAAATATGCTATTTATATAATAAATATTTTAATGTTATCAGCTCAATGTCTTTAGGAGTAAATTATATTTTGATTGTTTCTTTTGATATGAAGTCAGTACAATAAACTAGCATGTCATCAGCCATATTTGTAAGATTACTTCTTTAATGCATCAAATTACAGTAAAAATGACCTGGTTAGGACACATTCCTTTAAATGAAAAGATGCCATTAAATGCGTTCACCAGTTTTTACTAAAAATTTATTATTTAACACCAAAACACTTTTGTTTGGAATTTTTAAAGCTTACAGTTACAAGCTGATAGCTGATAGTGATACACGAGATAGAAAGAGATTATTTAGGCAGATAGTGAAGGCAAAATAGTCCTTGGCAGACCCCTCTCTGTAGCAGAGAGCTATTCTCTTTCACCTGTTAAATTTCTGATCTTAACCTCACTCTTTGTATGTCTGCATCCTTGATCTCTATGGTTGTCAGACAGCAAAGCTCAGGTGTCACCCCAGACAACAAGGCTGCTTCAGTGGGAGGGTGTTTTGGGCTCACAAGTAGATAGAAAGGAGAAATGAAAATGAGGCACAACCCAATTTAGGAAACATCACACCAAAGTCATCTTGTCTCCTGTTGAATTGCGTAAAGAGAGATTTTGCTAATAGCATAGCATTTATCTTTTATTTATTGTTAAAATACTGGGAATGTATAGCATATTTCCCCCACCACACATGGGTCTGGGAAAAAGTCAAGGCTTCTTAATGATCAATACCCTCAAAATGGTGTACAGATAAACAATTATGATTATGTCAACAATGAACCTGTCCAAAGGCATAGGGATTTTGATGAATACCAGTGTAGTGACAGCATACCAGAAAAGAGACACTTCAGAGACTGGGATTTTGCTCACAAGGGACTAGGATCAAGATGTTCATTTTTTTGCTAATCATCAGTGTTACAATGTCTCCCAAGAGGAGATGGAGTTCATTAACCGGGTGCCTGGAACAAAACCAAGACCATTTAATGATCACCAGCCTCACAGTGACCTCCATGAACCAGACCCTGGAGATGATTTTGATTTTGTTAGCAAAGCTTGTGGACAAAAGATGCATACTGTTCACAACTAGGCCTATAGGAACTTTCAGGAACACTTCCAATGAAAGATTTTGGTTTTGTTAACAGGCTGGAGATGAAAACAACTCTTCCATATAGCTGTGAGTACTCACCTCATGGGGATTTTCAGAACCAGTTACCTGTACAAGGTTTTCATTACTTCAGTAGAAGTGGTTTGCAAAGGTAAAGACCTTTCTTCACTGTTCTCACGATGAAATGAATTTGGAAGATATAGAATGTACTGATGAAGTATCAGATCATACACTGGGACCTTTACATGACCATTCCAGCAATGATTTTTCAGAGAAAATGCCCTTGAAAAAAATGTGTTAATAGAGGTTGTGGACAAAGATCGCCACCTTCTCAAAAATTTCAAAAACAAATGGAGTTAAGAAATTTTGTTTTCAACAATGGAACTGAACCAAGGCAAATATTTTACTATTACCACCCACCTAGTGAGCCGCAAGAATAAATGCCATCAGAAGACTTGGACTTTGACCAAGAAACATTCTTACAAAGACCAAGATCTTTTCAGGACCATCCACTTCCTATTAACATAAATCCTGATTGGTATTTAAACAAGTCAGTCATTTTGTTCTCTACACTAAGGAATGGTATTTTATTTCAATGAAACACTCAAACTTCTTTCAAATTAGGGCATTTGTATAAACATTCAAAAGTGGTATAAAATTATAACCCAAAACTAAAATTCATATTTGTTGCACTGTAGATTCAATTTACAACCAAGGCTATTTCTGATTGCTATGAATTGAAAATACCCCATTAAGTTATTTCTCAGGATTGAAGTAAATATAACTTAGATTTAAATAGTTTAATTATTGACCATAAAGAATATCAGAAACAGGCCAGGCACAGTGGCTCACATCTGTAATCCCAGCACTCTGGGAGGCCGAGGCGGGTGGATCACCTGAGGTCAGAAGTTTGAGACCAGCCTGGCCAACATGGCAAAACCCTGTCTCTACTAAAAATACAAAAATTAGCTGGGCATGGTGGTGGGCGCCTGTAATCCCAGCTACTTGGGAGGCTGAGGCAGGAGAATCTCTTGAAGCTGGGAGGCAGAAGTTGCAGTAAGCCAAGATTGCGCCACTGCACTCACCTGGGTAACAGCGAGAGACTGCATCTCAAAAAAAAAAAGATCAGAAACATGATTGTTAGACAAGGGCCTTGAAAATATTCCTTATAGATGTGCTACAAAAAATATTTTTAACCTACGCAACCCAGTAGTCCTTTCTTCTATCATTCAGTAGTTTTTAAATCTGTACCACTTAGGTGAGAGCATTAGCAGATGACTGTCCTCAGAAATTGAAGTGCAAGGCAAGGAGAAAGGTGAAGCATGACACCCTAAAGGGAAAGAACAAGAGAAGAAAAGATATAAAAAGGTATAGAAATCAAAAGAAAAGCCAGGAAAAGAGAAAGAAGTGCTGGAATAGAAAAACTAGAATAGAAAATAAGGCCACAGAAGAGAGAAAAGGTTGAAGGGAGACAAAGAGGTGTAGAGAGAAAGTCATTATATGCCTTTCCCCGATTTAGAGTATATTTTCTCCAGTTATCTATGACATTATTCTCTATATATATCTGGTTAGATGTTAACTCCTGCCTGAACCTAGTATGGGTTATTTTGGTATTTCTTCAGAGACTACTCAGTTTTTCTCTCATAACTTTTCTACCAACATCTTATCTATCTGGAGGGCTCAGAAGATAGGAAAACGTGGGAAGGTTTGGAACCTCCTAGAGACTTGTTGAATGGCTTTGACAAAAATACTGATAGTGATATGAACAATAAGGTCCAGGCTGAGATGGTCTCAGATGGAGATGAAGAACTTGTTGGGAACCGGAGTAAATGTGACTCTTGTTATGTTTTAGCAAGGAGACTGGCAGCATTTCACCCTTGCCCTAGAGATTTGTGGAACTTTGAGCTTGAGAGAGATGATTTAGGGTATCCAGTGGAATAAATTTCTAAGCAGCAAAACATTCAAAAAGTGACTTTGGTGCTGTTAAAAACATTCTGTTTTAAAAGGGAAACAAGAGCATAAAAGTTTGGAAAATTTGCAGCCTGCTGATGCAGTAGAAAAGAAGAACCCATTTTTTTAAAGGAGAAGTTTAAGCTGGCTGCAGAAATTTGTATAAGTAGCAAGGAGCCTAATGTTAATCCCCAAGGCCATGGGGAAAATGTCTCCAGATCATGTCAGAGACCTTCACAGCAGCCTCTCCCATCACAGGCCCAGAGGCCCAGGAGGAAAAAGTGGTTTTGTGGGCAGAGCCCAGGGTCTCAGTGCTGTGTGCAGCCTAGGGACTTGGTGCCCTGTGTCCCAGCTGCTCCAGCCATGACTGAAAGGTGCCAACATAGAGCTTGGGCTGTGGCTTCAGAGAGTAGAGGCTCCAAGCCTTGGCAGCTTCCATGTGGTGTTGAGCCTGTGGATGCACAGATGTCAAGAATTGAGATTTGGGAACCTCTGCCTAGATTTCAGAAGATATATGGAGATGCCTGGATGCCCAGGCAAAAGTTTGCTGCACGGGCAGAGCCCTCATGGAGAATCTCTCCTAGGGTGATGTGGAAGGGAAATGTGGGACAGAGCCCCCACACAGAGTTCCTACTGGGGCGCTGCTTAGCGGAGCTGTGAGGAGAGGGCCACAGTCCCAGAATGGTAGACCCCAGAATGGTAGGTCCACCATCGACTTGCATCTTGTGCCTGGAAAAGCCATAGACACTCAACATCAGCCTGAGAAAGCAGCCAGGAGGGAGGCTGGACCCTGCAAAGCCACAGGGGCAGAGCTGCCCAAGATCATGGGAACCTACCTCTTGCATCAGTGTGACCTGAATGTGAGACATGGAGTCAAAGGAGGTCATTTTGGAGCTTTAAAATTTGACTGCTCCACTGGATTTCAGACTTGTGTGGACCCTGTAACCCCTTTGTTTTGGCCAATTTCTCTCATTTGGAACAGCTATATTTACCCAATACCTGTACCCCCCATTGTATCTAGGAGGTAACTAGCTTGCTTTTACAGACTTATAAGTGAAGGGGACTTGCCTTGTCTCAGATGAGACTTTGGACTATGGACTTTTGGGTTAATGCTGAATGAGTTAAGACATTGGGGAACTGTTGGGAAAGCATGATTGGTTTTGAAATGTGAGGATATGAGATTTGGAGGAGCCTGAGGCAGAATGATATGGTTTGGCCGTGTCCCCACCCAAATCTCAACTTGAATTGTATCTCCCAGAATTCCCACATGTTGTGAGAGGGACCCATGGGGGGGTAATTGAATCATGGAGGCCGGTCTTTTCTGTGCTATTCTTGTGGTAATGAATAAGTCCCACAAGATCTGATGTGTTTATCAAGAGTTTCTGCTTTTGCTTCTTCTTCATTTTTCTCTTGATGCCACCATGTAAGAAGTACCTTTTGCCTCCCGCCTGATTTTGAGGCATCCCCAGCCATGTGGAACTGTAGGTCCAATTAAACCCTTTTTGTTCCCAGTCTCAGATATATCTTTATCAGCAGCATGAAAATGAACTGATATAATCATAGTTTTTAAAAACCCATCTAAATTGAACTCTTGAACATGATTAGCTGTTTCATCCCTAGTAGAGTGACAGGAGAAGGAAACATCCACAGACAGGAATAATAAGAAACCAGCTAAACTTTTAAACCATTTTTAAAGGATGATGTGAGCTGGCATAACCTACCTACTCTTTCCTATGGGCCTCTACTGAGAGCATAGAGGTAATACACCTAATACACTCAAGGCCAGGGCAAGAGAGCTGGAAGAAATCCCTCTTAAGGACTCCAGGCCTTCACTGAGTGCGAGGTGCTGGTCCCCCAAATGCAGAGGGCAAGGCAGAGAGGGATCTCCTGGGGCACAGAAAACTGACAAAAGAAACACTTGGATTGTTGTATAAGAGGAGTGAGCTTTGTAAATGCCATTTTAGCTGGCCCGCTGTGGAACAGACTGCCTATGAATGACAGGTAGTCAGGTAGTGGATGAACACTGATCTGAGCGCCTGTAAAAGAAACTCTTTGGAATGATAATGTCATGTAGACCTTTGATACTCAAAGTGTGGTTCCTGGACAGATGCATTGGCTTTACCTGGCAACTTGTTGGAAATGTAGAACCTCAGGCCTCACCCCAGACCTATTGAATTATTTATATTAATTAAAATTAAATAATTTTTATTTCAACAAAATCCCTGGGTAATTTGCATGTACATTAAATTTTGAGATGCGTGATCTTTTAAGGTTCATTCTAATCCTTAAAATTCTGTTTTAATAATGTGTACAATGAAGTGCTGCATGGCAAACTACACAGAAACTAAAGGCATGTTTCAAAAAGAAAAAGTTTGATGTGGCTAGAGGAATATAAGCTTCATCAGGGAACCAGGAGTTGGGCTGGTTCTTAAAACCTGGAGGAAGAAGATGGTTACATTAAGAAATAAATAGGCCGGGCGCGGTGGCTCAAGCCTGTAATCCCAGCACTTTGGGAGGCCGAGACGGGCGGATCACGAGGTCAGGAGATCGAGACCATCCTGGCTAACACAGTGAAACCCCGTCTCTACTAAAAATACAAAAACTAGCCGGGCGAGGTGGCGGGCGCCTGTAGTCCCAGCTACTCGGGAGGCTGAGGCAGGAGAATGGTGTAAACCCGGGAGGCGGAGCTTGCAGTGAGCTGAGATCCGGCCACTGCACTCCAGCCTGGGCGACAGAGCGAGACTCCGCCTCAAAAAAAAAAAGATAAATAGAATGAAGCAGAACTAGTGGCATGGACCAGCTCACCAGCAACAGAAGGGTTTGTAGTCAGCTTGGCAGTGGACAGGGAGGTTGGCTAGAACTATTACCTTGGGTCCTACTAAAATATCCCTGAATCCAACTTTTCAGAAAGAAATAGGTAACATATTTTGCACCAAGAAGCTTCACCCGAACACTGAACAGAATGGTCTCAGTGCACTAATGGAGGCTCAGGTAAAGGGTTGTGGTAGCACAAGGAAGAGACATTCTGACTTGGAGACTTGCAGAAGGCTTCACAAATGAAGGGGCACTTGAACTGAAATTGAAGGTGCAAGAGTATTTCAGGTTGAGAAGACAACCTGAATGGTGTTGGGTGAACAGTCATTCTACCTGGCTGTAGTGTAGTGTAGTGTAGTGTAGAACATCAGAGGAGTGGAGTGGGATGTGAGCCTGGAGAGAGCTGACAGCCATGGATCACTGAAAGCCTTGAATGTCTGTTGGGGAGGTTGACTTTATTTTTTAGGCAATGGAAAGCCACTAGTGGTTTTCGTTAAGGAGCAATGAAATTAAGCCTGTGCTTTGCAAAGATTAATCTAGCAGCAACAGATTGGAAGCACCACCACCATTCCTGGTATCAGTCCAGGTGAAATATATTACAGATCTTTACTGGAGCGATAACAGTAATATTAGAAGGAGAAATAAAAAAGAAAAATATTGCACAGGCAGAATGGGGAGGTCCCAGTGATGAAGCTGATCTTGGTTAGTTGAGGCAGGGGTGGCATTAATCATGTAAAACACAGGAGGAGGAGCTGGGTTAGGAGTAATGGTAGAGTTCAGTTTAGGTAATTGCAAATACACACTATTTCCTGACTAGCTCCCAAGACTTTTTTTTTTCTTCCCTCTCTTCTTAAAACTTTATTAGAAGAAGTAATGTTATTTCTTAGATGAGGATATCTTACTTACCATTGACTAATACATGTTCTCTGATGAACTTTGCTATTCAACATACATGCAAAGGGGTTATAAAAAAAAAAGTCAACTCTAGTGCTGATGAGGGTGATCATCACCACTGATCATGGTGTCAGTTGATTATAGTGTCAATTTATAACTTAATTTATCTAATATGCAAAAGATATAGCAATCTTCACTTCAAATGAAGAGTCTTGAATGCCACTTTTCTAAAGAGAAGGCTCATGAAGGCACCTCTCTCCTCACTATTGAACAATCCATTATATCTGTGATAAAACTGATTGTATTAGATTTGTATGCAAATAAAAGGGTAATTAGCTATACATTGTCCTAAACATATAAAATAAGAAAAATAAATAGATGTGTGGTTTTCTAGGAAATCGACCAGTTTAGAATGCGAGGCTAATGTAGGAGCTGCCAGAGCATCCTGATTAAGGCTATGGAAAGAAGTTGCAGACTGATGACGTCTTAGAAGTAATGATATTTTTTAAAGATAGTGTTTCTTTGCTGAGATAAGCAGATTATATTTTACAGTAAACACATTTTATATTTCAGTTAATGAGGCACTGTATATTAAATAATTGCGTTTAATGCTTCACTTTTTTCCTGTGTTAAAATTAATCACTCATGGCCTTGGCCATATGACTTTGCCATTCCTCCCATTGTTTTTCTCACTTGTTTATATTTTATTGAACTTGGTCATATGACTTACAATAGCCTCTGACGGAAGTGACAGGAGACCCCATCCTGATCAAGGCCTTAAGAGGCATCCTAGTTTCCTCTCACTTTCACGAGCCTCTGTGGGGTTCATTATGAGAACATATCCCTAGAAACCACTAGACAAGGAGAACAAGAGGTATATGAATAGCTCTGATCCACCCTTACCACCTGAAGTAGAGCTGCCCAGCTGGCTTGCAGACTCACAAACATGAAAATCAATGTTTATTGCAGCAATTAATGAAACTTTGAGCTGTTATAAAAAGAATCTAATACAAATGGAAAGAAACATGGTTAGTAAGCAAAGCTAGTTATGAGCAACTGTCATGTTCTAACAAGACAGCAACTACTGGAAGTTTTATCAGAGAGGGGCCAGACCAGTTTGGGTGAAACTCAGTTCATCTTTTAAAATGACAATAAATGGGAATATGTTTTAATAGTAATTTTATCATTATGTGGCAAACTTTGTTCTGTGAGCTATTAAAATATTCATCTTGGCCGGGTGCAGTGGCTTACACCTGTAATCTCAACACTTTGGGAGGCCAAGGCAGGAGGATTGCTTGAGGCCAGGAGTTTGAGACCAGCCTGGACTACATAGGGAAACCCTGTCTCTACAGAAAAAAAAATAGGTAGGCATGGTGGTGCACACCTGTAGTCCTAGCTGCTTAGGAGGCTGAGGCAGGAGAATCGCTTGAGCCTGTGAGGTCGACGCTGCAGTGATCATGCCACTGCATCCCACCCTGGGCAACAGAGCAAGACTAGCTCCAAAAGAAAAATCATCTTTATTTTAATATTCAAATTTACATTTTGAGTATGGAACGTAAGCATCAAGAATTCTCTTTAAATCTAGATGAAACTTTCCCAAGGTCTCTCGTCATGCATCCTGGATGAAGAACAGGCATCCCTGCCTTCACATCTTCATGGGAAGGCAACAAAACCTGAGGAATACAACCTAGGATCTCAGAAGCCTTTTTAGGAATAATGTCATGTATAATCAACAATAGCAAAAATGTTACATCGCACCTCCCAAGGGAAGGACCATGAGGGTTTAGTTCCTGTGTCTTTTAAACTTTAACTTTACATGTATTTTTTTGGACATGTGCTGTCCAATATGGTAGCTACAAGCCACATGTGAGCTGGGCACTTGAAATACGGCTAGTCCTAATGAAGATGTGCTGTAAATGTAATATACACAATATATTTTGAAAACTTAGTATGAGAAAAATATTAACAATTTTTATATTGATTCCTTGATAGTATTTTGGATTTAGTTGCTTTCTTAAACTCTCCTGTGTACCCAGTTTGAGTGTACCATCTGTCTCTTGCAGGGACCTTGACTGATACAACATTAAAATGAAGTGTACTTTTAAAAACTTTTATTTATATATTTCTTATTAAGAATTGGATGAATTGAAACTTTTACGTTTTCTTTCTCTTTCTGTCACACAGAAAGCCTGATTAAGTAGCCTTATTCTTTTGTCTACAGAAGTAACCACTTCCGGCCGGGCACAGTGGCTCACTCCTGTAATCCCAGCACTTTGGGAGCCCAAGGCGGGTGGATCACCTGAGATTAGGAGTTTGAGACCAGCCTGGCCAACATGG
>NW_012116444.1:2389447-2401917 GCF_000951035.1 Colobus angolensis palliatus
AAGCTTCACACTGGTCAAGACTGGCCCTGGCAAACAGGGAAGGAGGGCCTTAAACACTGCGATGGAGGAAAATGCTCCCTGGACAATTTTTTTCCTCACTCTAGCCAGCATATTTCAGCTGCTCTTGCTATACCATATCTTTCCAGAAATACGAAGGCTTGTGAAAGATGAGCAAGCCTATGATGGCCACTATGACAAGGACCAGGGAGAACAGAACCATGAGGAAGACATAGGTGGAGTGGGAGAGAGGTGTGGACAATGGTTGCTCAGCTGGGATCATGTTGGTCAGGTTCAGCATGTAGCCCAAAGTCCAGCCGGCGTCGCTGCCCTGGATCTGTAAACAGTGGGGAAAGTCTGTTGTTTGTGGTTGGAGGAGTTAGAGGAGTTATCACCTAGGGCTTAGAATTATTGGATCATGCATTAGAAGAATTCAAACAATATAAATCACTGGCTGGCTCATGCCTGTAATCTCAGCACTTTGGGAGGCCAAGGGGGCGGATCATGAGGTCAGGAGATCAAGACCATCCTGGCTAACATCGTGAAACCCCATCTCTACTAAAAATACAAAAATTAGCTGGGCACGGTGGAAGGCACCTGTAATGCCAGTTACTCAGGAGGCTGAGGCAGGAGAATGGCGTGAACCCAGGAGGCAGAGCTTGCAGTGAGCCGAGATTGTGCCACTGCACTCCAGCCTGGGTGACAGAGTGAGACTCCATCTCAAAAAAATAAATTAATTAATTTAAAAACTCCTACCTTATAAAGGAAACTTTAAAAGGTTCCTCATAAAGGAACAGGATTAGCAGAACCAAGTTTTGAGTCCTGGGTGAAAATCCAGGGGAGAATGGTAATCAGTTATAACCAATCCAATATTAAAATTAGTTAATAGTAACCCATCTTATTTCATCTACCCCAAAGTGGCCCAAAGCAGATTGCTGGATCTGCCTCTAAACCAACCTTTCCTCCAAAAGAATTGGGGTTAGGTTGTGTCTGCTGATTGCCTCCATAATTTGAGATTTTAACAAGTGGAGTTTGGCTCCCAAATACCTTAAAGGGTTTGTGTGTGTGTGTGTGTGTGGTTTTTGTTTTTGTTTTGTTTTGTTTTGTGGTTTTTTTTTTTGGCGTCTCTGGGGAGCGGGAGATTGGACCTAGGCAACAAAACAGGAATGGAATAACGAAAGATTTGTGTTCTCTGAAGGAGACTTGTGAAGTCTAATTCCAACTTGCTGAGGGAAAGTGTTTAGAAAAGAAAAAGCAACAGGCTTCAACCAGATGACATGAGTTGCAGTATCTGCTCTGCCATGTAGTAGTCTGTGTGACCCTCATTTGTAAAATGGAAATACTATTTACACCCTTATGGGTTGTTGTGAGGGTCGGAATAGATTGTGTGCATGACAGTGCTTTGTATATGCAGACAGAAGGAAAAAGGGAGTTGCTATTGGCTTAACTTATTTGACCTTTATTTTCATCATCAGCAGCCACTATTTGATGTCAATCTACTGTGCAGTGAGCAAACATTAAAATTAGGAAGCCAGGGGTATGGGAACCACTGATTAGCATCATATGCCACACGTGCTTCCATCCAAAGCACATGAGCAGAATGATATTAAATTACAAGCCTATCAGAAACAGATCAGCTTTCTGCCTCCCTTTCTATGAATACCATGTCCCATGAACCCTGTATTCATGTGGAGTTTTAAGTGCGTGCTTGGAAGTTATGAGGAGAGAGCCTGGTATGTTTGGGAAAGAAAATAATGGTTAGGTGCATGGCAGGTTTGGCTCAGCCATTTGGGCAAATGACTTAACCTCTCTGAACCTCAGTTTCTGTTTCTGTGAAGTGGGAATGGTAACACCTACCTTCTTCGGATTGTTGTAAGGATTAAATGAGAAGATGAATGTAATGCCCTTAAGCACACAGCGTGGTACACTACAAATGCTCAACCAACAGCAGCGATGACAGTATAGGCAACTACCACTAGAAAGAATTTGAACATGTCCCAATTCGAATTTTGATTCCTAATCAAGATTTAGTGAATTTAACGTAAGTAGCAGAAAAGAAGATTAAGAGTTCCTTTCCACCGCTTTATTAAGTTTTTATATTCAGCTGGCTGTTGTCAAAAGTGACTTGATCATTCAAGAGATATAGGGACATTTGGCTTCTGGTTTGTGTGAGAGCTTTTCTTTCCCCATCAGCTCAACAGTCAGTCCCCAGATCTAGAGATGGAGAGCTTGGGACAAGGTTGGAATGAAACATCACCAGTCAATCCTGCTCAACAGGTAACTCTTGCAGCAATCCTTAAGGAAAGGGTAAAGGGTCTCTTCATGTTTCCATGGTAAAGTCCATAGCTGCTGCTTCATGGAATAAGCAAACAAAGCCCACGTTTTGTGACGGGGTGGCAACACTTCCAGACTTGGTTCCTGCACATTCTGATGTGTAAATTCCATGATAGGGCAAAAGCATGCCACTCCACACTAATGCTGCCCTCTCACTAAATTAAACCTTGGAAAAATAAGATGTGGCTTGGCTTTAAAACCCAGTGAACTATCTTTATGGTACAGTTGGTTTCCACAGCTGTAAACAGAAAGATCTATGGTTTCTGCCTACCCAGGATAGTCTTGTCTCTAGACAATTTCTTGTTGATGCAAATGTTCTGGAACTAAATAGTGGTGATGGTGGCACAACACTGTGAATGTACTAAATGTCACGATTTGTATGTATTTAATATGAATTAAATGTTAAAACGGTGAATTGTATTTATGTATATTTTACCATAATAAAAATATGCATTGGAAGATGCATTTTTTGTGACCCTGAGTTGTAACTGTATTTTTCTTTGTGATATGTATATACCACCTACCACATAGTAAACCCTGATGTTTGAATGCATATATGTACATCTGCTTTTTGCAAGTCTCTGGTCTGAGTGTTCCACTCTGTAGCATTTGGGTATCACCTAGGAATGTGATTTATTGACATCCCTGCTTTGGGTGGGATTGAGAACTGTATTTACTGCATGAGCACATATATTTCTTTAAAAACTCTTTGGCTTTAGCACATATTTGCCTACTGTAGAAAATTCTGCTACCCACAGGGCAGGCTGGGAGTGGAATGTGTGTCTGCCTTCTCCAAAGACATTGTATGGCTTTCTCAATGGATGGCAAACAGGAAAGAGAAAGGGGTTCTTAAAGAGTACAACTGAACCAGTTCCTGAGATTCTTCTTTCAGCCAGCTCAGCCTCCCATCACAGGACTCAGGACTCTCAGTTCTTCTAGACAAAGTCAATATTGTTCTTTTATAAAGCAAAGATTATGAAAGGTGTCAGGTCTTTAAAACCTACACAAGCACAAAGTACAAAGGAGAAAGGGGTAGCTGGGAAAAACTCATGAAAGAGACAGTGTCTGCCGGAAGTCCTTGAGGCAGAGGATGTTGAATACCTCCAAAAGAAAGGCTTCAGTAAAAGCCAAGGAAGCTTCACACTGGTCAAGACTGGCCCTGGCAAACAGGGAAGGAGGGCCTTAAACACTGCGATGGAGGAAAATGCTCCCTGGACAATTTTTTTCCTCACTCTAGCCAGCATATTTCAGCTGCTCTTGCTATACCATATCTTTCCAGAAATACGAAGGCTTGTGAAAGATGAGCAAGCCTATGATGGCCACTATGACAAGGACCAGGGAGAACAGAACCATGAGGAAGACATAGGTGGAGTGGGAGAGAGGTGTGGACAATGGTTGCTCAGCTGGGATCATGTTGGTCAGGTTCAGCATGTAGCCCAAAGTCCAGCCGGCGTCGCTGCCCTGGATCTGTAAACAGTGGGGAAAGTCTGTTGTTTGTGGTTGGAGGAGTTAGAGGAGTTATCACCTAGGGCTTAGAATTATTGGATCATGCATTAGAAGAATTCAAACAATATAAATCACTGGCTGGCTCATGCCTGTAATCTCAGCACTTTGGGAGGCCAAGGAGAGAGGATCACTTGAGGCCATGAGTTTGAGACTAGCCTGGGCAACATAGTGAGACCCTGCCTCACTATGTTGAAAATAAAATTAGCTGGGCACGGTGGAACACCGTAGTCTGTAGACTCAGCTATTTGGGAGCCTGGGTGGGGAGGATCACTTAATCCCGGGAGTCTGAGGCTTCGGTGAGCTCTGATCATACCACTTCATTCCAGCCTGGGTGACAGGGTGAGGCCATGTCTCTTTAAAAAAATGTATATACACACATGCATCACGACTACCTCATGTGTCAGTCCTAAATTTGACATAGGTATAATCTTTCAAACAAAATAAACTGCTGGAATTAAAGGAAGTCTGGGATATTATAACAAGGAAAAGATTTAAGTTTGAATTAGCAAGATCAGCACTGACAAGAGTGTAAGGACACTGTTATCCTCAGGCCTGCTACAGCCCTCTGTCTCAATGTTTTGTTTTGCTTGAAATCACCATATTTAATACAGGGGGTGAAACGTTTTCCCCACTAGTGAGCATGGGCTTAAAAAGGTAGAGGCACACTGCTCTAGGTATTTTTGGTCAAGCATGAGTCGCTCAGCTGAGTTCTCTATTGCTGGATACCTGCAGGTGGCGCTATGGTAAAGCACAGCATTGAAGTTGCTTCTTCCGGACTCATGCTAAGCCTGGCTTCTAAAGAATGGTCTCATCATTCACAGCCACTCAGTCCCCTTCTTCACACTGAGCTTTCAGATTGGTCAACCTTGAAGTAATAACCAACAAGGATGATGAAACCATGATCATACTTTCCCAGCTTATGGAAGGGGCCTTTCAGAGGGCTGCTGAAGTCAGCACACAGTCATTGTAGCTGCTGAAATGCTGTTACTTTAATATATCTCATTTTGTGTTTTGTTTTGTAAGGAATTAGTCACTGTTATGTGAGAAGGTGCAACTGAAAATGCAAGTAGCTGTCCTTAGAGAGGATGCCCACAGTGGGCCAACAGACCTAGGAGGGCTTGACACAGAATGCCAGGGTTTGAAGCGGAATGGTAGAACAGAACATCAGGCCAAAGCTACACCAGGCTGACTCCCCCCTCTTTTGAGCCCCAAACTGCTTCAGTCACTACCACTGAACCCCAACCTCCCCCCAGCCCAACAGGCCCCCAAATTACCTTGCCAATGAAGTGGATGTGCTCCCAGGAATCAGCTGTGAAATGATAGCCTTGCAGAAGGAGGGAGAGAATGTAGGTACCAGAAAAGCAGTATTCACTCAGGTACTTCTCCTTTACTCCAGCGTAAGATGTTTTTATCTAGAAGTGAAGTGAAGGAGAAATCACACTCGTACAATAGGCATCTCTCTGTGGCCTTCTTTTTCTCTAGTAGACCTGATGAGGAGAGGGGAAAGCCCCAGCTCCGGTGCACCTGAAGGTTGGCCTCTTCCAGAGGGCTTTGGGGGTGGTGCTGCACTCCTTCAGTGGGAGCAGGGTTTTATAGTTTAGGATTTCTTTTTTTTTTTTTGCGAGGGAGTCTGGCTCTGTCGCCCAGGCTGGAGTGCAGTGGCCGGATCTCAGCTCACTGCAAGCTCCGCCTCCCGGGTTTACGCCATTCTCCTGCCTCAGCCTCCCGAGTAGCTGGGACTACAGGCGCCCGCCACCTCACCTGGCTAGTTTTTTGTATTTTTTTTTTTTTAGTAGAGACGGGGTTTCACCGTGTTAGCCAGGATGGTCTCGATCTCCTGACCTCGTGATCCACCCGTCTCGGCCTCCCAAAGTGCTGGGATTACAGGCTTGAGCCACCGCGCCTGGCAGTTTAGGATTTCTTAAGGAAGCTTTTCCTGCACAGGTTTCTGTGAGATAATAGGTTCTCCAGGAAAAAAGTAGTTCCTGTGGTCTAGTAGGTTCTGAAAAACTAAATTTCAGTACTTCTGTTCATCCCCTAAACTTTGTTTAATCTGAGTTTTCTGTATGCTGTTGACCAGAGCCTTTGGCCCAGAGCCTCTATGAGCATCTTAACAGTGTCATAAAAAGCCTTACCACTCACTTTAGTCCCTGGACTGGCAGCATCAGCATCACTTGGGAGCTGGTTAGTCCTCACCCTAGAACTACCAATTCACTCCAGTATGATTCCCAGATGATTCATGTGCACAGTAAAGTTTGAGAAACACAGCTCTGCAACAGTTTAGGCAGCATTTTGCTGAGGACTGCTAGCACTGCCAACATCTCACCTTCTATCTTCTGTCTTAATGTCTTTTTTTGCATCTGAGTCATGCAAAGTGGTTGTTTCCTTGAGTCCTTCCTGTGTTTACTCATCCTACTCCCTACTAAAAATATTAAGAGCTGCTTGCCATCCCTTGCCCTTACCTAGCCTAGCTGTTGTGAATATACACCCAGATGCCCACAGCCTCTGCAATTCTCCTGCCCTCAATTTGAGGACAACAGGCCAGGACCTCTCTAGTTCAGCCTGGACTTTTATCTGCTACTCCATCCCTCAGCCCTTCAGATAGGCATTGCCTCCTGGACACCCTTGGCAGAAAGAGAACATTTGTTATGCATGCATCATGTACCATCTGGACTTATGCCAGATGTTTTATATGTAGTATCTCCTGGATGCCTAAACCACACCCCTCTTTTCCCAGATTTCTTTCCCTTCCATGAGTCATCCCATATGCAAATCCTAACTCCTGGCTGGGGTCTGTTTCTCACTTAGTTCCTGCCTGTCCCCAGTTTCTGGAAGGATAAGTCCATAACTAGACTGCCTTGTCTTGCTCTGATGAAATCCTCAGAATGACCCCGCTTGGAGCTTGTCTTTTCAGCACAGTTCTGGAAATTACCCTTTGATTGATTCCTCTTCATGTGACATCCTCTTGAGACCTTGGTGTGGACATCAGTTGACATTGCCTGTCTAGGTCCCTACCCCTTCCTTTCAGTCACTGCATTCTGCTTTCCCTTTGTGAAAAGACCTCCTCCCCTGTCGAAGTAGTCTTGGGCCTGTCAGTTGAATGATACCTATGGGATACAAAATCCCAAGAATCTTCTTAGGTCCAACTTGAAAGTGCTGAACCCCTGTAGGTCCTTAAAGGCTGGCCTATACCTTGTGTGGGGCGGAGGGGGGAGGGGGTGGCTGGGAGATGCCATTTTGGCCTAATTTCCCTGATTTCTTTAATACTTCTATTCCCCTCCTCTGTCTGGAAAGCTGTACATTGGCTATGCAGTCTGGCCTCCTGAAGGTTATGACAGTAGCCAAAAATATAGCAGCCAAAAAGGCATCCACCTTCTTCATCAATCCAGAACTGATCATGCTCATGCTTGTGGGTGGATTCATTACTATGTGCTCTCCAAATTGGGAGAGGAAGTCTACTCTCCTCTCTCCTTTCCCACCTTCCCCTCTCTCTTCTCTCCTTTGTATTCCCAGGGCAGTGGAACATGACAAGGTTCTCTTCCCTTCATGGATATCCTCTTTCCAGCCTCCACATAAAGGGGCATTGATGGATCTTCAAGAATGGGATACCTTTCCCTAGAAAGGCTGAATATTCATGAGGCTGAATGTGAAGATCCAGAGTACACTGAGATATAACTGGTCATCAGTACACATAGAATCTGATCACATTGTTCACCTGGACTGACCAGATCTTGGATGCCCAGATTTTCAGAGTAGAAAAGTGGCTGCGTTCCGGCTGCTGAAAGATTCGACTAGCCCTCTAATGAAGCTGCCAGAAGACAACCATGGAGTCTCCCTTCCACTCACTCTCCCAGTCTCTCCACTTCAGAGACCCAATGACTTCAGGCACCTGACTAAGTGTCAACAAGTATGGTTTGCATTTTATTTCCCTTGCCAAAGCAGGGAAAGGCAGCATGATAGATATGCATAAAGCACAGAAAGCAAATGTCCACCACTGTCAACACACAGTACATGCTTAAACATTGCTAATTATCTCTCTACCAAAGGTGTTTAGAAGGAACATTCCCAAACACAAGCCATACTGGAGTAGCAGTCCTTCCCCACGATGAAGTTAGGAGGGAAAGAGGAAAGAGTCACCTCCTAACAATGTACTTGACAAAACTATGTTTTCTATCTGGGTGCATGATGCAGCTTGGGAAAGTAAACCCTGGGTCATAACATCCACCTCAATGCTTTAGGCTCTGGGTGAGGACAGGGGTCTAACTCTGCAACCCCTTCCCCAAATGCTTCAGGAATTCTCCCAAATGCAGGCCCTTCTTAGCTTACTTGCAGGGCCTCTGAACAATTCCCCACATGACTTACCTGAGCAGACCTACAGGTCTAGATATAAGCATTCCCAGCCTAACATAATCTTATGAAGTAAAAAATGAGATGTGGATAAGACAGAAAACCTTACAAAACTTTTTTTTTTTTTTTTTTTTTTTTTTTGGGCGCAATCTCGGCTCACTGCAAGCTCCGCCTCCCGGGTTCACACCATTCTCCTGCCTCAGCCTCCTGAGTAGCTGGGACTACAGGCACCCGCCACCACGCCCAGCTAATTTTTTTTGTATTTTTAGTAGACACGGGGTTTCACCGTGTTAGCCAGGATAAGAACGTTTAATCTAAACCAGAAATAATTGTTTTTCAAAGAGCAGCCTAAATCTGCTTCCTCAGCAGCCATATGTAGGCCTGGTCTCAAATTGCCTCCACTCCAACATGCTTATCTTCTTCCACAGATTACCACCAGATGCAAAAAACCACCGCTAACCTTTTTGTAAAGTGCTGAGACATTTGAGCAACTCTTGATGAAGGCCCTGACCACATTTCTTTCATGTTCTAGACAAAATACCTGGAGAGAATGGCAAGCTTCCCAGCTCTTGCTCAGCCTCTCTTCCCCCTTGTCAGTGCAGACAAGGATAAGCATCTATTTTTAATTGATAGTATTTCTTAAGAATGAAAACACCATTCACTTTTGCAACTGTCAAGTTAAAAACAGCTGCTGTTCTGAGCTATGTCTTCTATAATCAGAGTGGATTCCATACCTCTCATCCCTTGATTTTCATCTGTGGCACTGGATGTTGAATGGCTCAGTGCCTCTGGTAAGAAAAAAATTGTGCTTCAAGTTTATGAATAAGTAGGAGATATCTTGGACCTGGGAAATGGAGAGGATTTTACCACAATCGTGTATGTGGCAGACTCTGCAAATTGCCTGCTTTCTTGCTAACAGAACTCTGATTTGGGGATTGGAGGAGGGGAGTGGGCCACAATGTGCCCAGCTCAAGGAAGTGGCTCATGCTAGGTCTAAGCTTAAGCTGGTCACAAAATTCTGCACCTGGTTTTCTCAGTCAATCCTGGCCATTGAGATATAAGGGGAAGACTGCTGAGTCTGGGATAGCTTTTGCTTTCCTGTAAAAACGAATAGATGTATCTGGTTCTACCCCTTTTCTGAACTTTCTGAACAAGGCTGTGATGCCTGAAGCCACAGCCACCATCTTGTGTCCATGGAGAAATAGGCACAACAGCAGAGCTGAAGAAGCAATGGCTGAGACAGAGCAGAGCTGCTGACCCCATGCCAGCAGCGGCCTACTGCCAGACTTTGTATTAGGTGAGAAAAAAAATAAGATCTTATTTAAGCCACTGAATGTCAAGTTATCAAGGAATGCCAATAAATTCATTCCTGAGTCCACCACCTGGTCTTCTCTAACACATTTGCTGGATCTTGGTCAAACCAGCAGGAGTTTCAGAGCAGACTCACATCCTCTGCATCAGCGAGGGCACAGGGCACTCATGCTGTTAGAGTTGCTGTGCCTAGTCACTTACCTCCTCCCAAGGCTGAGAGCAGAACTTTTTCATCATCTCAGTCACCTTTTCCTGAGAGAATTTCTCTGATGTCAAGTTTAAAAAATTCATCACAAAGTAAAAAGCTGAAAATGCCTACAAGAGAAAATTGCAGTTTTAGGCTGTGTTCCACACAGAGGGATGCCAACTTGCTCTCCTAAAGGCCGCATCCCGTGTGCAGGTGCCTGGAAAGCTCTGCTGAGTAAATTAACACACACAGTGATACTGCAGGCCCAAGAGCTGTTTCCTTCCTGGAAGAGGAGCCACTTTGATGCTGACACACATTTCTAAGCCACCTGGCAGTTACTTTTCTCCATAATTGTAATAGGAGAGTCAGGGAGAAAGAAAAATGGGGAAAGAAAATAAGAAAAGAGAGAGGAGTTGCAAAAATCTCATTTAAAAATACTATGTACTACATATGGATGTTTAATAAATATATAAAACTAGAAAATTCTATATACTATTGAGTTATCTCTGAGTAGCAAAATTGGTTTTTTCCCCTTGTGCTTATGTTTTGCCTATTTTCTATAATGAATATGTACTGCTTTCCTTTAAAAATCCATCTTTATTCAACAAATATTTATTACAGGTCTACTATGGGCTAGGTACTATTTTAGACACAATTGAATTTTTAAAAAATCATTATCATCACCAAACAGCAGAACTATAAAAAAGTTAAAAGTTAAAATCAGTGAAACAAAAAAAAATTCTATTAAAATGACCTCTAAATTCTACTACTTAGTGACAACTGCTATTAAATATAGTATATAGGCTTCTAGCATTTTTCTCATTCTATGATACATATGTAACTTTTATTATACTTCATACCACCCTATAACTGCCTTTTTTACTCTTTTAATAGAGCATGAGTTTAAAGGGGAGAAAATGATTGAGCAGAGCTTGCTGGATGAGGCAATTCAAACCCCAACTCTAGTGCTTTTCTTCTTTCCTACCCAAAAGGGTGCCGGTTTTTAGGGGAAATCATGTTGGATATTAAAGGAGCACATCATTTGTTCATTCAGCAAACACACTGAGCTCCATTTGCTAGGCACTGTGCTGAGTCATAGTTTACTGGGATTATTTGAGGGGAGCATAAAGTTTTCCCTGTGGCAAACACGGTTAGATTGGGGATTATAATTTGCCTTCTGTAAAATTACTTAACTAGAAGTGAATGTAGAAAGAAAATGTGATTCCCAAAGTGTAATTCGCATAGGCAAAGAAACAGAGTTTTGGTAGGCAAAGAAACAGGAGGTAGCCGAGATCCCATTGGGGGTTCACTGTGACTCAGAGATGAGGAAAAATATCCTCCACCAGGAAAGAAATTTCCTGCTGCAAACAGGCCATATGCCTCAGTTCCAGCTGAAATAAGTTGCATTTTTCAATATTCTTAGACATATATATCTAATAAAATAAGCGTGAGCATATTAGTCCTTTTTAATACATTTTCTTTTTTTTTTTTTGGCTTAATTTTTTTTCTTCCACTTTCAGTCCCAACAGGAGTTCATACTAACAACTTAATATGAAACCTTCCATTTTTCCCATGCTCCTATAATCATATACAAATACATACATATAAAGGGTTTGTTTTAGAAATGAAATTTTAAACAGATTCTTCATCTTGCTTTTCTTAACAATCCTTTATAGAAATCCTTCCAAGTCAGCTGGGGCCACTCTAATGGCCACGTAAGAGTCTACGGTGTAGATGTATCTTAATTCATTCAACAACTCCCTACTGGTAATTCTCCTGATTACCAGCAGTTTCTCCTATGAGCAATGGTATAAATACCTCTATACATTTAGCCTCTGAACTGGTACGCTCATTCCTCTAGGAAGTCGAGCTCCCCAGAAACTGGAGAGCCTCCATATGCCCTGAACTCAGGAATTCCAGCACTTTAATTATCATTGTATGCCAGGTGCAGAAAAAGATCTTGGTATGGTCCTATTTCAGCTCTCTTAACCCAAGCCACTGTCATCTCGTGTGGACACTGCAATGGCCTCTTAATTAGTCTCCATATTAGCTTTCTGGTTCTAGTCCAACCCATCCTGCAAACAGCAGTCACAGGAATCTTTTAAAAACAAATCTGATCATATCACTCCCCTGCTTAAAACCTTTGGTGGCTCCTAATTATACTTAGAAAAAAATCCAATCCTACAAGGTCTCTGAAAACCAGGCATGTTCTGGCCCTGCCCCCATGCCCACCATACCCAGCCACCCTGGCTTTCAATCCCTGCCAAGCCTTTCCGCCCCTAAAGCCTGTACACTTGCTATTCCTTCTGCTGGAATTCCATGGACTTCCACATCCCCTCCTCAGAGGGGTTTCTAGGACCCTCTGTTATGTCCTTTCACAGGACTGTCTCTTTCTTCCCAGCAGTTCCTTTTGATTTGCAGCAGTCTGATTTGCCTTTGCTTGTGTTTCTGGTCTCATGTCTGCCTGCCTTCGAGAATGCCAGCTCTGTGATGGCAGGCACGGAATCTCCCTTGTTCTTGGTTGAATCTGCCCCCACTAACATGGCACTTGGCATATGTGAGTGCTCTATAAATAAGCAGCAGCAAACTGCTCTCTCTCTAGTTCCTAAGGCACAACAATCTCTGTTAACTGACAGACTGTGTATGTTTGGATTCGCATAGCTAATACCTGGAAAAGTTCTTCCTGTTTACTACAACTATTTCTCATTTTTCCTCTACTGAACTGATGGTGGAGCGAGAGGGAGAGGAGACCTTTTAGTTTTTACTTTAATAATATTTTTGGCCGGGC
>NW_012116444.1:2402071-2411680 GCF_000951035.1 Colobus angolensis palliatus
AAAAAAAAAAAAAAATAATAATAATAATATTTTTGTACAGTTTGATTTTTTTATAATGAGCATATAATAGAGCAATAATAAATATTTCCTTAAATTGTTACATTTCAAAAGACTTTCTGAAATTAGTCCTAGAGCTTATCCTATTAGCAAAAGTCTCAATGAGTTAAGCATCTAGAAATTCTCTTGCTTTTGCTAAGTGGTGACATTTGCTTTATAAAATAAGTACAAATTATAAAAAACAGATGAACAAACAAAAACTTTCTATGAGGTAGATTTAGCAACATATTGAGCCTTCAGTAGGATACACAGCAATCAAGTCAGCAGGGCCTTCTGGTCCATGCCACCTCCAACCCCCCAAGGCACTACATGCCATAGGCTCTTGAAAAATTTCCCATGACCTTCAGAAGCCTCCCTCTGGCATCTCAGAATCTTGCTCTTATTTATTTCTCAACATTTGAAGTTTCCCTGTTCATTATATCTTTAAAATACTGGCTTATTCAAAAGAAACACGTTTATTATACAGAATTTAAATACAAGTTAAAAATGGAAGTCTCAGCTGGGCACGGTGGCTCACGCCTGTAATCCCAGCACTTTGGGAGGCCGAGGCAGGTGGATCACGAGGTCAGAAGATCAAGACCATCCTGGTTAACACGGTGAAACCCTGTCTCTACTAAAAATACAAAAAAATTAGCCGGGCGTGGTGGTGGGCGCCTGTAGTCCCAGCTACTTGGGAGGCTGAAGAGGAGACTGATGTGAACCCGGGAGGTGGAGCTTGCAGTGAGCCGAGATCACACCACTGCACTCCAGCCTGGGTGACACAGTGAGACTCTGTCTCAAAAAAAAAAAAAGTGGAAGTCTGTCTTTAATCTAACCATCCTCTAGAGATGTACACTTTTTAACAATTTACTATTTAATATCTGCAGCAAATTGATATGTAATAGAAAATAGTGAATATATATTTATATAATTATATATGTGTATATGTACATATATAACCTAAATATGATGATACTAGACATAATTTTTTATAATACCACTTTGTTTTACTTAATACATCATGTTTCCTTGCTGCATATGCCATGATTTCATTCCTTTTTATGGCTGAGTAGTATTCCATAGTGTGTGTGTGTATATATATGTGTATATATATGTATACATATATGTGTGTGTATATATATATATACACCACATTTTCTTTGTCCACTCGATTGACGGGCATTTGGACTGGTTCCATATTTTTGCAATTGCAAATCGTGTTGCTTTGAACATGTGTGTGCAAGTATCTTTTTCATACAATGACTTCTTTTCCTCTGGGTAGATATCCAGTAGTGGGATTGCTGGATCAAATGGTAGTACTACTTTTGGTTTCTTAAGGAGTCTCTATACTGTTTTCCATAGTGGTTGTACTGGTTTACATTCCCACGAGCAGTGTAAAAGTGTTCCCTTTACACCACATCCACGCCAACATCTATTATTTTTTAATTTTTAAATTATAGCCATTCTTGCAGCAGAGTAAGGTAGTGTCTCACTGTGGTTTTAATTTGCATTTCCCTGATAATTAGTGAGACTGAGCATTTTTTCATGTTTATTGGCCATTTGTATATCTTCTTTTAAGAATGGTCTAAATCATCAGAGTGAACAGGCAACCTACAGAATGGGAGAAAAATTTTGCAAGCTATCCATCTGACAAAGGTCTAATATCCAGAATCTATAAGGAACGTAAACAAATTTATAAGAAAAAAAAAAAACCATCAAAAGGTGGGCAAAGGATATGAACAGACATTTCTCAAAAGAAAACATTTATGCAGCTAACAAACATATGAAAAAAAGCTCATTATCACTGGTCATTAGAGAAATGCAAATGAAAACCACAATGAGATACCATCTCCCACCAGTTAGAATGGCAATTATTAAAAAGTCAGGAAACAGATGCCGACGAGGCTGTGGAGAAATACGAAGGCTTTTACACTGTTGGTGGGAGTGTAAATTAGTTCAACCATTGTGGAAGACAATGTGGCGATTTCTCAAGGATTTAGAACCAGAAATACCATTTGACCCAGCAATCCTGTTACTGGGTATACATCCAAAGGATTATAAATCATTCTACTATGAAGACATATGCATAAGTATGTTATTGCAGCACTATTTACAATAGCAAAGACTTAGAACCAATCCAAATGCCCATCAATGACGGACTGGATAAAGAAAATGTGGCACATATACATCATGAAATACTATGCAGCCATAAAAAAAGAATGAGTTCATGTCCTTTTCAGGGACATGGATGAAGCTGGAAGCCATCATTCTCAGCAAACTAACACAGAACAGAAAACCAAATACTGCATGTTCTCACTCATAAGTGGGAGTTGAACAATGAGAACACATGGACACAAGGAGGGGAACATCACACACTGGGGCCTGTCAGGGGGTTGGGGGCTAGGGGAAGGAGAGCATTAGAACAAATTCCTAATGCACGTGGAGTGTAAAACCTAGATGACGGGTTGATGGGTGCAGCAAACCACCATGACACATGTATACCTATGTAACAAACCTGCATGTTCTGCACATATACCTCAGAACGTAAAATAAAAAGTAAAAATTAAAAAAAGAACAGTTTAGAATGCTTCCATTTTTAATCCTGAGAATTATACTGAGGAACAAAAGCTATCTTCTTTTAATACCCCAGGAAGATACATTGCTCAAAATCAGATGGTTCAAGATCACATCACCAAGTTCCTGTGACCGAGGTAGATGACTTTTTTTAAAAGTCTTTAGGATTCATCCTGATCCTGTTTTTAGGGTGAGGTTTTAGGGATTCAATCCCATAGGTGTTCTTTTGCCAGAATGGACCCAAAGCCAACTCTTGAGGGAAATACTGACTCAGCTCTAGGAATTCCCGAGTTTGCCTTTAGATGTCAATGAGATGCTCCACCACTGAAGTCAAAATCTGTGGTGAGCTCCTTAATGTCCATACTAGAAGCCACCCTTACTTGATAATCCTTACTTGATTGGTATCTATAACCCAGGGGTACGTAATTAGGTTGGTGCAAAAGGAATCATGGTTTTTGCATTGTTGGAATTTGCCCTTTGATGCTACAGTACTTTCTTAAATAAATGTGGTTATGTTATACATCATTTTAATGGGCATCTCTTGCTTTATGCCTTTTTGCTAATGAGTTATTATTGCCTTTCATTTTATGTTTATTTTAGATTATGGAAATAATGTTAGGCAAAAAGCAAATCTGAGCGATTTTCTTATTCGAGTTCAAAATGAGTTGTAAAGTAGCAGAGACAATTCACAACATCAACAATGCATTTGGCCCAGGAACTGCTAACAAATGTACAGTGCAGTGGTGGTTCAAGAAGTTTTGCAAAGAAGACAAGCGCCTTGAAGATGAGGCGCATAGAGGTCGGCCATTGGAAGTTGATAACGACCAACTGGGAGCAATCATCGAAGCTGATCCTCTTACAACTACATGAGAAGTTTCTGAAGAACTCAACGTGACCATTCTACAGTTGTTCAGCATTTGAAGCAAATTGGAAAGGTGAAAAAGCTTGATGAATGGGTGCCTCATGAGCTGACCAAAAATTTGTTTCAAATCGTCATTTTGAAGTGTCATCTTCTCTTATTCTGGGCAACAACAAACCATTTCTCAATCAGATTGTGACATACAATGAAAAGTGTATTTTATACGACAACTGGTGACGACCAGCTCAGTGGTTGGACTGAGAAGATGCTCCAAAGTACATCCCAAAGCCAAACTTGTACCAAAAAAAGGGTCATGGTCACTGTTTGGTGGTCTGCTGCCAGTGTGATCCACTACAGCTTTCTGAATCCCGGCAAAACCATTACATCTGAGAAGTATGCTCAGCAAATCAATGACATGCAACGAAAACTGCAACACACCTGCAGCCAGCAGTGGTCAACAAAAAGAGCACAATTCTTCTCCACGACAATGCCCTACCACACGTCGCACAACCAATGCCTCAAAAGTTGAATGGATTGAGCTATGAAGTTTTGCCTCATCCACCACATTCACCTGACCGCTCTCCAACCAACCACCACTTCTTCAAGCATCTCGACAACTTTTTGCAAGGAAAACACTTCCGCAACCAGCAGGATGTGCAGAAAATGCTTTCCAAGAGTTCATCAAATACCGAAGCACAGATTTTTATGCTACAGGAATAAATAAACTTATTTCTCATTGGCAAAAATGTGTTGATTGTAATGGTTCCCATTATGATTAATAAAGATGTGTTTCAGCCTAGTTATAATGATTTAAAATTCACAGTCTGAAACCACAATTACTTTTGCACCAACATAAATATAAATATACACACACATTTATGTATGCATATGTAAACAAATATGCTTTTAATGTTCTTTAATTCCAGTTTCCTATTGAACTTGTTTATTCTCTTTCTTGTTTATATAAACAGCACGATGTGGTCTTTAAACATAATTTCTAAATTACCTCATAAGTAATTCCCTACAGGCGTTCCCTCTTTCTTGTTAGTGTTTCTAATTTGTCCACAACATTGGATTCTGTTTAGCAACCAAGGCTACAGGGTAGCCAGACTGACTAAAGCATTGATAATTTTTAATACTATATTTACCAACTAAGAATCAGATCATCAGTGCTAAATGCAACTGTGGCAAAAATTCTCTCCCCAACAAATTCTCTGTGGCTTGAGAACACCCAGGCTAACTAGTTCTGGAAATAATGGGAATGAAACTGGGTATCTGTGTTGCACATAGTTACTCTTCAAGAGGCAGGACTCAATAATAAGAACTCCCTGCAGGAAGGACAGCATAGAATGAAGACTGCCAGGATAAAGACCTAACCTTTTTAAGGGTGGTGCTGGGGTATGCCAGCTTTTTGCCATTTACAGTGGTGTGCTGGAGCTGACTCTTTCTTATGCACCCACAAGAGCTGATTCTTAAAATTTCCAGATTTTTGTGAGCCAGTTGATACGTTGATAGCTTGAAATAGGCTGTGGTAGAACTATTTACACCATGGAAACTGGTAAGTGCTACAAATCAGCTCCCCATTCCCCGAGAGTTGGTTGTTAGACATTTCCCAGACCATCACTGCTTGTCTGGCTCACAACTATCAACGAGGTAGATATTTCTATCCCCATTTTACAGATGAGGAAACAGACAAAAAGACTTTAAGTTTTAGGGATATATTACAGAGGGCATAAAACAAAACAAAACAAAAAACACCAAAAATCTGAAGCAGAAGGAAACTGCCAGTGCAGAAATAGGGACAGGACAGTCCTGATCCTGAGGGCTGTATCCAGAGGAGAAAGATCTTACATAGAGGTAGGCAATGAGATAGTCTCAGGAACTGCCAAACTGAGGTTCAGAAGGCTGGGAGAACAATCTCAATGAGGAACTAAGGGATCAAATAGAAAAGCCTCCAGGGGGAGTTCAAGACTCCTCCATCCTTTTCCAGCCCCTACCTCTCCCTGCTTTGGTTGGATGAATCACATTCAAAGGCAAGAAATTCCAGTCCCCTGAGGAGGAAAGGTTTGCTCAAGCTTGAAGGCAGGAATTGGGCCATGTTTCCCAGGAAGTGAAACTTTCTGAGAAGTTACAAACTCAAGACACAAGGGTATGTTCACTGACTTTAGATTTACATCCTTGCAGTGACTGGAATGAAAAAGGCCCTTGGCCAAGGTGACACCCTCCTTCCTCTTCAAGGAGTTCAATCTAAGGCAAGGGCCCTGGCCCAAAAACAGTCCTAGGTGAGCAGCCAGTGCCAGCTCAGCCACAGGGCATTCAAGTGAGGTTCAGTTTCTTCTGAATTTGGGTTTGCAGCCAACTAATAACCAAATATTACTCTGCCAGTCATTGTCTTGTCATGTATTTCCCTCAGGAACCTTGAGGGGAGGGGAGGCTGTGGTTTGGACCATGGTTAAGGTAAGCCTAGATCTATGGCATTACCTATTGTTTTCTCAGAGACCAAGAAAATGAAGAACTCATACAGTTCATAAGAAGCCAGAAGCAGAATCAGCTCTGATTAGGACAGTGCCTATGTTCTCTTCATGGAGCTTTGTCTTGGGCCAGACCAGGTGACCTTGGGAGAAACTCTCTTGCTGGGGTCCTGGAGGGGAGGAGCTGAACCTCCATTCTCACATGCTGATCTGTTTTCTTAAAAGGGTTTAGAAAGCATGAAAGCAGGCAAAAGCCTTGTTTCTCTGAATATCTTGAATGAATAAATGAGATAATATACATAGAGTTCTTAGTCAATAATTGGCATTTGACAGATGGTAGCTAATTTTTCAATATGCTACTAAACTATGATTATAATAATGCTTAACCTCTGGGACCAAAATATGAAATTTGAAGACTGAGTCAATTAAGAGGCCTCTCTTCTGCCTCTGCTCAAATATTTTTTTGTTTTGTTTTGTTTTTCGTTTTTTTGGTTTTTTTGAGGCAGAGTCTCACTCTGTCACCCAGACTGGAGTGCAGTGGCCGGATCTCGGCTCACTGAAAGCTCCGCCTCCCAGGTTCACACCATTCTCCTGCCTCAGCCTCCCGAGTAGCTGGGACTACAGGCGCCCGCCACCTCGCCCGGCTAGTTTTTTGTATTTCTTAGTACACCGTGTTGGCCAGGATGGTCTCGATCTCCTGACCTCGTGATCCGCCCGCCTCGGCCTCCCAAAGTGCTGGGATTACAGGCTTGAGCCACCGCGCCCAGCCTGCTCAAATATTTTATCTTATTCTGGAGTTATTAAGAAAATAAGGAATTTGGAGCTAGGATTCAAATAATCCCCTAACTCTTCAAATCATAATGACAATGATGTTATCTTCAATGTTTCTTTGGGATTTCCTGAGTTTCTACTTTGTAAATGTCTTTATAGAGGAAAACCCTCACCCATGTCATCTAACTGCTGCTCCTCCTCCTTCTGACATTTGAGAAGCCACCTATGGCAGACTGTAACAGGTACATACCCCATAGCTCATCCCCTTCTTCCTCGCTTATGAAGTCCTGATTTTACCCAAGTAGAGGAAAGCAATATGCTCAAAAAAGACTCCTCAGGTGATAAACAATAATTAGTCTAAACTAACCATATTAATCCATTTCTCTTTGGCACAGATTGGTTTAGAGTATATATTTCACCAAGTTCTGGCCAGCAGGATCTGAAAAGATGTCAGTCGGCACTTCTGCAAAATGTGTGTGCAAGAGACGTGTGCAAGGAAAACCTTAAACGTCTCTCTTGCTTTTGCTTTGCATGTGAAAGAAAATATGATGCTTGGATGTCTGATTCCAAAATGGTGGCATGGAAGCAAGCTGGCTTCATGCTCCCCAACCACAGAAAACCAGAAACAAATGTACAGCACTGAGATGATCACCAGCAATATCCCAGAAATCAAATATGAAGATGAGACAGTTCCCAGGGCCACAAAGAAGTGAAAAAACTCCAAGCAGACAGGAAGAGAATCAAACTTTCACATGCATGTCAACTCTCCTTCCATTCTGCCTGGCACCAAGCTTGTGAAAAATTTCCCCCAAACTCACAATTTCTACACCGGAAAAAGTGAGATCAAGGTGGACAATCAGCTTCCCCACCATCCTGGGTTCCCTAGCAGGAAACCTGTCCTTGTCTTAACCCACAGTAAGCATTGTGACATCCTGAAGAGAGAAACATCCCTGGGGACAGGTAGAGACAAGGGAGAGGCAGATTTAGCATCCCCAGCCCTGGGAACTCTGCTATGTCACTTGGCCAAAGGAGATGCCAAATCAGAGTGGCTGTTCTGTGGCTGTAGAAGGTCTGTCCCACAAGGTCTCCTGGGCACAACCCCCTAGTCAGTTTTCCCACACTGCTGGGGCTAACTTCTTTGGGACCTCCCCCATTCCGGAAAGGCAGTACTCCTATTGTTGACTAGAATGGAGATGAACCTGGGCTTAAGGTGCTGCCTAGAGCCAAAAAGGAGGCAGTGACCTAGTGATATGGTGCTAGGAGCAGTAACATACCTTAGTACAAAAAGATCACAAAGATAGTGGAAAAAACTGATCCCAAGTTCTGACACAGTTGAGCTGAAGAACCAACCCCAATCATCTACCTCAAGACATTATGTAAGAGAAAAATACATCCTATTATTTAAATCCCTTGTAGGCACATATTCTATAACTTGTAAACAAGACATCCTATACCTCATCATTTCACAAACTTACCCCAAAATCCCCCTGGAGTGGTGGCAAGAAAATCCCATTGAAGGCACACTGGGAGTAAGGGCAGTAACTGGTGTTGAAGAGCTCCAGGATGCTTTGATGGCATTGTTGATAGTTTCCAATACCCTGGATTTCAAACTGCTGGAATGGAAGAGTCATCTCGAATCTCTTGGTGCAGGGGGTCTTGTAAAGGTCACTTACGTTCACTACCTTCTTATATCCGGGATGAAAGCATGGGTCCCTGAGAATTTCATTACTTGCAACCTGAATGGAAAAATCACTTGAAAGCATCATGTGTGAACGCTTTGGATACAAAAGGCACAGTCTGACTTAATCAATATGTAGGCACTGTACAACATCCCACCACTTGGTATTGGCAACAACACGGCCTGCCCTGCCTTTTTCACCCTTAGGAATAAATGTGAAAAATGGATTTGTGTAACAGGCACCAGAAGTAGTATCAGATATAAATGTATTTGACTATTCAAAGAATGCTGATATAGTTAAAACTGGGCCCAGAAATGCCATTAGTTTGAAATGTCCCTGAGTGCTTAGTCCTAATCATCTAGGTCAGGAGCAGATTCACAAGGAAACTCTCAAGGTTGTCAAAAATTTGGGCCTGGAGGTAGTTCTCCAGGAGCCTACATAATGACAGGGATGTCATTATGGACCAACCCTCCCTCCAAGGACAGAATCAGAAACTCCCAGATACTTTTAGATCATTTAAGCCAATAGTATGAGAATTTTTTAAATTAGTTTTTAAAAATTCTTTATTTTTTAAATTCTTTTCTTCATGCATTCTCCTATCCAAGAAAAAATAAATAAATAAATAAATTTTTTTTTTTTTTTTTTTGAGACGGAGTCTTGCTCTGTCGCCCAGGCTGGAGCGCAATGTCACAATCTCAGCTCACTGCAACCTCAGCCTCCCAGGTTCAAGCAATTCTCCTGCCTCAGCCTCCTTAGTAGCTGGGATTACAGGTGTTTGCCACCACACCCAGCTAATTTTTTCTATTTTTAGTAGAGACAGGGTGTTGCCATGTTGGTCAGGCTGGTCTCAAACTCCGGACCTCAAGTGATCCACCTGCCTCGGCCTCCCAAACTGCTGGGATTACAGGCGTGAGCCACCACGCCTGGCCCAATAAAAATAATTTCTAACCCACAACCTACTGAAGAAGAAAGGAGGCTGCTGTGGATAAGAAGCTTAATGGAGCTTTGAGGCTCAGTGGATGTCTCTCAGCGCCCCCTACTTCCAGGACCATCTTACTGATAGTGGTTTTGAAAACAAGAGAGAATGCTTTGGAGGAGAGCAGAGAACTGGTTATCCTTTCGGTGGAGACAGGGAACAGCTGGATGTGACATCCTGGCTTTGTGTTTACTTGTCAGGGTGTGCCTGGTACTCACATGATGCTGAGTATGTTTAACTTTT
>NW_012116444.1:2411900-2427767 GCF_000951035.1 Colobus angolensis palliatus
GTGCCACCATGCCCGGCTAATTTTTTTTTTTGTATTTTTAGTAGAGATGGGGTTTCACCATGTTGGCCAGGCTGGTCTCCAACTCCTGACCTCAAGTGATCCACCCGCCTCGGCCTCCCAAAGTGTGTTTAACTTTTCTTGTCTTCAAAATGCAGAAAGCATCTGGGGACAAGATGACAAGATTTGAAGTGTCAATTGATACATTTTGTGCATTTCCTGAAGTGTTTTTTTTTCTTCTCCTCTCCAGGTCATTTCTAACAACTCTGTTTTATCGTAGTTTGTAGGATAAAGAGCTTTAAAAAGTGGTCTAAAGGAGCTTATAAATTGCAATTCCCCCTCCAACAAACAATATTCTACCACATAATTTTCATTATCAACCCCATGAGGGTGAGAAATTATTTCCTGAGAGAAGATCTCAGTTGTGTCCGTGGAGATAACGCAGTAAACAAACATGGGAGGTGATGTCTGGTTGAAACAATTTATAGGGTCGACCAGATGTAGTTCAATATCCTGCCTAAAAAGGTTTGGAAAGTACAATAACCAAGTTCAGACAAACTACTGAATTTGAAAGAGAAAACAACAGGATGTGGGGGCTGGAGGCACAGATGTGAGGAGGGCAGGTCTGGATTGAGTTATACTTGCCTGAATGTCCTTGGCCAGTTTCTGCCAGAGTGCCTGATCCTTCCCATAGCACAAGAAGCTATGTGTGTAGACATTGTAGTCCTTGCCATAGAGGCGAAATTGCAGAGCATTATCTGGGGACTCAGTAGTCTGGTTTTGGGGTACAAAAGTGATTTGTGTAGAGGCTCCCCCAAGGTCCAAAGCTCCAAAGGTTTCCTGATTATTGGTTTCATACGGGACTATGCTGAACCACCTCGTTTTCTGAAAGACAGTACAGTTACCAGTGCTAGAAGTCTCTGGACACTCTGCTTTTCATACTCCCTGTTGGAGTCAGGGATTTCCTAAGGCAAAGAAACAGGGGCATAAAGATGAGGCAAAGCTCACTAGAGGCTCCTGATCTACAACAGATTATCAGCAAGAAAAGAGGGGCTTCAAAGACATAGCTTAGACTGCCAGACATAGAAGCAGTGTAACTAGTGTTTACAAACAAGAGGTCTGAGGCCAGACACATTCAAGTTCAAATTCTCGCTCAGTCACTTGTTAGTTGTATAGCCATGGGCAGAATAATTACCCTCTCTAGACATCGATATGGGGCTCTTAAATGGGGATGATGTAGTACCTCATACTGTTGTTCTAAGGATGAAATCAGAGAAAACATGAAAAGTGCTGAGCACAGCACGAGACACATAGCAGAAGGCAAATGTTAGCTATTCTAATTTTTAATGATACATTTTTAATGATACATTTCCTTTATGCCTCCCTAAGGCAAAGACATGTCTTCCTTATTCTCCCAATAGAAGGTCTTGTAAGAGAATTACACCTCTAGTGACCCTTACAAATGTGACAGTAAATTCATTCATCCATCTATCCATGCATCCATCCATTCAGCATTCATTCATTCATTCTGGCTAGTGACCCAAGTACTGCCTGAGATAGCAATGGCATTGGCCTCCAGAGAGCCACCTCCATGGATGCTGTGCGATATTCACCTGACTGAATTTGCCCAGCAGATAGTTGATAGTAATCCAGCCATAGGCACCTTCCTCTTGGCCAGTAATGATCCTGGCACCCTGGAAGTCAAAGGGGTAGTTGCTGAGGCTCCTCTCCACCACATCCAGAACCCTGTCTGCCAACTCTTCACTTTCCATCCTGTACAAAGGAAGAGCTGAGGTTATCATTTTTGCTTTAATAATTACATTACCCATTTCAGCTATAGCATCCACACACTGCTACTAAGAAGTGAATCATAATACACTGGAATAAATGGAGAGATGGGGATCTTCGCATATGTCTGTCCAAGGAACCCTTCTTTTGGATGAGGCAGAATTAATCTTTTGTTCATCTCTCTCCAAATCCACATCCTTCCAATCCTTTCATAGGTTGGTTTTCCTTAAAAATACCGTTTTTGTTCTGAAGTTCCCTGGCTCAAAAAGTTATCAAAGGCTCTTAAAATTACTGTAGTGGTGAGAGCTGGGTATGGTTTGATGACCATACCTGAAGCTGATGTGTGCTATATTAGCTATCGTGTGTGGCTCCTAGCTGGTTACATGGCCAGACTCTGCTCCAGGTTTTTAATTAGGGTTCTAGTAGAAACCAGGTGGCAAATGACCTGGAGTATACATCCAAACTCCTCTGCTGCCAGCCTGGGAAAAATCTTCCCCATATTATAACTCAGTTCTTGGGTCTGTTTGAGACTTTGAGACCTGAAGAAGGAATCTTCCAGGGTTGTCTTAATGAAGATGGGATGCAATTGCTTCCAAGATCTAGGCTGCGCAACCCTGGGAGTCTCTGAGCAAAAGGATGCTACCTTCCAGCTGGCATTAGGCCCCTGTCATCTCTCATTTAAATGGCTTCCACACCTGCTAACTGCCTTCCTTTTATCCCCAGCTTTTCTCCCCTCCAATCCATCTTCTCTACCAGTGTCACGAGTTGTGTAGTGTCTTTTAATGGCTTCCTACTCTCTCTAAGATAAACTCCAAACTTCCTAGCATGGCCCATAGGGCACTTTGTGACCTGGACCCTTCCTTTTCAGAATCCCACTCAGAATCCTGGCTCCACCACTTCCCAGGTGTGTGACCTTGGGTGAGTTACTTCATATTTGTAAGCCACAGCTTCTGTATCTTGTTAATAATAATTAATTTCATAGAGTTGTTATGATGGTTCAATTAAGTTCTCAGTGCTAAGAACATAGGAAGGGCTCAATAAATATGAGCTGCTACTATTATTATCATTATTATTTTACACTACTCACCTATCTTCTATCTAGGTAGAACTACTTACAGTCCTTTGAATATGCGTCTCACACTTCCCTGCCTTTGCACATCTGGTAGAACACAAGCTCCATGAAGTCAGAGACTTTGTCCTGTTCACGGTTGTATCCTAAGTACTTAGAACAGTGCCTGACATATAATAGGTGCTGAATAAACATCAGTTACTGAATGCATGCTGTCTGCTCTGCTGATAAAGCCATTCCCCAATCCTCCAACTCATTTTTCATGATTCAGTTCAGGCATCCCTTCCTCTAAGTTTTCCTGACCTCCTCTCACCCTGGGCAGGGCCAAATGTGCTCCCTTAGCAGCTCTGGCACTCCTCTATTAAAACACTGATCACCCTGCATTGAAACTGATTTCCTTGAGGGTTGAGTTTTCATATTCTGGATAGAGAAGGCTTTACATGCTGAATGAATGAACAGGTGAATAAATAATTCACACAGGTATCAAGTGATATAAAGATGTGCTAGTTGTGAATATTTATGACATGGGATGTCTATGAGTCTCCTCTTATCCTCTTCCTCCCAGCTATTGAGTAGCTAAGTCTGTAGCCCCAAACCCCAGAGTATACGGGCCTCGTCTTTCTATCCCTGTGCCCCATCCCTCTTGAATTCCCCATAGGGAGATGCACAAGGGGGCTTTTTTTTTTTTTTTTTTAACATACATAAAATCCTATCCCTGTATATGCTAAGAGTTTGGACATTTTATTCACTTACTGAAATTTCCTTTCTTAGGTATGGATTTGGGTGTGTAGAACTTGGGGTATTAGGGAGTGTGGTTCTCTCCCGTAACTTCAGAGGCTCTTTCACTGCCAAGCCTAACTCCCAGATACTCTTTGGTCCCTACATGCTGCTATACCTGAGCAACCGCATGCCTGCCGTGGCTCCCAGGTAAACGGGTGTCTCTTGGTGCTGGGACCTTGGAATCACTTCCCTAGCTCTTTCCATGCAATCAGTCAGGTAAATGCCTATTTCATTTACTTTCTGAACATATTTTGAGATTCCAGGACCTAGGAAAAGATGTAGAAGATAACAATCTTTTAAAAAAAAATTATAAAACATACCTTAACAATAGTAGATCAAAATACGGTGTTTTGAAAAAATACAAGAAAACAATTTCCTGATGTACTATACATTAGGTTATTGTGCTTAGAGGGTAATTCACTGGACCTAGCCTTGAGAGGATTTAATTTCCAAACTTTAAGTTGGGTCTGTCCAATGTTCAATAATTCTGCCACTGGATGGTGCAATTTCATATTCAATTGCATAATGTGCTCAGACTTTAATGGGGATCTTATAGATAGCTACTCCATTAGCTGCTTTTTGATATTTCCTCCACAACATTGTAATTAATGACACTAGTTCCTAAAAGACCTAAAGATGACACTTAGAATAAAAATTAAGCAGCAGACAAATTGGCTTTTACTGAAAAGATGAAAGCTGCTACTAACTAGCTATCTGATCCTGGCCAGCACCTTAAAGTTTCTGAGGTGGAGTTGCTTCCTGTTATAAGAAAGAGAAACAGAATCTACATATCCTTGGTGACTTTTCCACTCTGATATCCTGCTTCCCTAGCAAAACTGTTTTTCCAGTTTGAGAGCAAAACTGACTGTTGCTATGGAGGATTAGAGCCAAGATTCCTTAAGCTTTTTGAAGTTATAACAACACTTTCATCTCACATTAAGATAAATATCTACACTATCAGTGCTTCATAGCAGAGTAATTGCTTTAAAGATACTTATTTAAATAAGTTATCCAGATCATTCACAGGTTTTCAAACAGCCTAACAACCATGAGAAAATCAGCTCTAAGTTACCAGCTAATTGTTTTGATTCAGAAAATTTGTGTTCAACATTTGATTAACTAGAGAACTCTCTCTTTTGAGAGGGAAAAATCCTGCATTTGTTAGGCCAAACACTCATGGGTTAAGTCTCAGAAGAAAGATATCTTCTAGATTTTTTTTTTTTTTTTTGAGACGGAGTCTTGCTCTGTTGCCCAGGCTGGAGTGTAGTGGCACGATCTCGGCTCACTGCTACCTCTGCCTCCCAGGTTCAAGCGATTCTCCTGCCTCAGCCTCCTTAGTAGCTGGGACTACTGGCACACACCACCATGCCCTAATTTTTTTGTATTTTTAGTAGATACAGGGTTTCACCGTGTTAGCCAGGATGGTCTCCATCTCCTGACCTTCTGATCTGCCCACCTCAGCCTCCCGAAGTGCTGGGATTATAGGCATGAGCCACCATGCCCAGCCCTTAAAATAACTTTTAAAAATGGAAGGCAGTGGGTTAAATAAAAGCCAATAAAATGAGGGATTTGGGCTTTAAGAAAGGCTAGAAGTACTGTCTCAGTATTGATGCAACCAAAGTCTCAGTATTGATGGGCTACTGGGTAGAATGACTTGCTCTCTTGGAAATATCTCCTCTCTACTACTTTCTTGATAAACTATGAAAATTAGTGGATTCCATAGCCTATCAAACTAAAAATCAATTATCTTCCAGGATCTAGGCTATCGGTCCAACTAAAAACAAACAGTGGGTTCCCAGCTCAAAAGGCTAAGAGAGAGAAAAGTCAGAGAGATTGTGGTACAATGGTGCATGGTGGGGTACTGGGTAAAGGGAGTGAAAGCTGAATGTCAACCACTCTAACTTATATTACGACCTTAAAAGAAAAAAATTGTTGATATATAATCCAGCAGTTTAGAGTAGCAGGAAGCCTAGAGTGTAATTAGGAGACCTAGATTCTTGTCTCAATTCTGTTGCTACTTTCAAGGCACTAATCCTCCAGGTTTTTGTTTCCTTCTCTGTGAAACAAAATTTAAATGATCTGTAAGTTCCTTTTCCCAGCCCTAAGAACCTATAATTTGGTCTTTCCTCCCTAAACAGAGGCTGAAAGCTTTGAAAAATGTCTTCCAAGCTGTAGATCAGGGTACAAAGATTAAGAGAGCAATATCTGAACCAGCCGGATCAGCATCACCTAGGAACTTCTTAGAAACACAAATTCACAGGCTTCATTCCGGATCTGCTGACTCAGAAACTCTAGGGGAAGGGGCCCATGCCATCATCTGTGTTTTTGACAAGCTCAAGCAGTTTCAAGTTTGAGAAGCACTGGCTAAGATGTAGACTTGAAGTTGGGCAGAACTTGGTTTGAACCGCAGCCCCATCACTTACTAGCTTGAGTAACATACAAGTGGTATAACCTCTCTCAACCTCAGTGCCCCCATTTTAAAAAAATTAGTATAATAATACATACCTCAAAGGGAGATTATGAGGGCATACTGAAGTAACACATGTTCAGTACTAAGTACATAGCATGCAGAAGTGTTCTGTTGATGGGAGCTACTATTAATTATATTTATGTGTGTTTATTCTTAGGGTTTGATCATTAAGGACTGATTTCAATATGATTTCTGTAATGATAACATAACAACAGCAGCTGCACTGTGTTCTTCACTTGGCTTCCTATGCTTGGGGCTCCTTTTTCTCTTGTGTTCTACTGGCCATACACCTCTCATGTTCTCATGCCCCACTGTCGGCCTCCCCTTCCCTTGGTCTTCATCTTACCTTTAACCCTGCATTCTTCTACTTGATGCACCACCCCTGTGTCATTCTCCTTTTCTGCTGGCCACTTATAGATGTATAAACTTGTGTGAGAAGAACCCGCATCCAGCACAATCCCATACTGAAAGCAAAACAGACCAAAAACTTATCAGTATCACATCACTCATCTCCATATTAGGCTTGCAAGAGAAAGGACTGGAATTTTCAAAAACATGAGGAGAAAGTATTTGAGAGGAACATTGAGGAGATGGCACTGGAGTCACTCCGATCACAAAATCTACCAGGATACCAACCCTGTTAGAATGGGGCTCTTCATGCTGGTTGCATGTTAGAAATATTCAGACCTTATGCAGAACAGGGCCCAAGAAACAGTATTGTTTAGAAGCTTCTTAGGTGATTCTAATGTGCAGCCAAGATTCAGAACCACATGCTGAAGTAGCTGAGACACTGTGGAAGGAACAGAAGGCCATTAATCTATAGTTCCCAAATTTGTCTACACATTGGAATCATACGGGAATCACCTAGAAAGCTTCAATGGCTACTGATGCTTGTGTCCTAGACCCAGATATTGTGATCTAATTGATCTGGTATGTGTCCTGGGCTTTGAAATTTTTATAAGGTCCCAAATGATTCTAATGTGCAGGTAAGTTTGGGAACCACTGAGTTACTCCATTGAGTGCCAGTAAGACATAATAAATATCTTCATCTAATTTTAGTTCAATAAATGCAGAGTTTGTTTTAAGGAGAGGTGTAAAAAACAGTAAATGCACTCACTTTTAAATTATGAATATAACTGTAAAATTGTATTTAATATATTTTAAAATATATGTACTTAAACTTCATGTTTTTGGCTTTACGATAGGGGGAGATGAAAAGAAGAAAAAAAGGAGGAAAGAAAGTAGGCAGAGGAGAAGGATAGATGACAGCAGGAGAAAGAACTAGATGATCAGAAGAGAAAGAACAAGTCACCATGTCATATTTCACAAGTGCACTAAATGTACCAGACAGGTATTGTATGAAGCAACCGGTATGAATTATCCAACTAAACTCTAAGAACAGTGCTATAGAGCAAGTACTATTTTTACCCCTTCTATATAGGTGAGAAACTAAAGTACGAAGAGGTTCAGCAATTTCCTCAAGATACACAGCTGATAGGTGACAGAGCCTGGACTTGAATCAAAGTCAGACTCAAGACTTTATATCTAGAAACACAGAAGCAAGGGCTGGGCAATAATTTTCAAATTGGTGCCCCCTTTTAAGGACATGAAATGAGGGGCAGCTACAGTAAAGTGTGCAAATATTAGGCATACACCTCAATAAATTTTTGTATATGTGCACATCCATATAACCACCACCCAGATCAAGATACAAAACACATTCTAGCCCTCACAAGGCTTCCCGGTGCCCCTCTCAGTCAGTTACCGCTGTCTTAACTTCTCCCACCATGTATAAGTTCTGCCTGTTTTTGAACTGCAATGCATGAACTCACATAGTATGCCTCCTTTATGTCTAACTTCGTTCACTTTACATTATGTAAGATGAACTCAAACTGTGTGTATCAGTAGATCATCTTTTTCCATCACTGCAGAGTATTTCATTATATGGATATACTATATTTTTATCCATTCAACTGTTGATGGACATTTGGGTTATTTCCAGTTTGGGGCTACTGGAAATACAGCCGCCAGAAACATTCATGTGCATTTCATTTTGTTGAAATAAGTTCTCATTTCTTTGGGGGTATTTACCCAGGAGTAAACTGCTCAATGCCCATTTTGATCAGCTGATAGTCATCTCTGGCTATATCCCTGAGCTTACTCAGGATTAAAAAATGCCATGATTGAGTAATGACATCTGACATGAACTTGGGAGAAGAGCATGATGGCACATGTGCTTTTTAATCTTCCTTAGAGAAGAAATATAGAGGGAAGTAAATGGGGAAGCAAAAGGAAGAGAAGCAGGAGACGATTCTGAAATGTAAGCCAATGACTCTTGTCACATGGCTGCTTATTTAAGCTGCAGACCTCAAAATGTGGTCTGCCACTTTAAAAATGCTTAATTTAGCTGTGTGTGTGTGTGTGTGTGTGTGTGTGTGTGTGTGTGTGTGTGTGTGTGTGGTGTGTGTATATGTGAATCTCCCTACATATATAAGCTAGGTTCCATGAACAGAAGCAGTGGTCTGGAAAGAGGAACAGTAGAAATGACCTTGTTTGGTTCATGGAGACACCAATGTGGGGGCCCCAGTGAAGACCTGAAAATGTAGGTGCCAACAGGTATATATACCACCTGCTATGAATCTAAGAGACTCCAGGGAGAAAAGAGACAAGAAATAGGATTTAAGAGACCTCCCTGGACCACTAGGAAAACCTAAAAGTAGAGCCTATTGAGTGTCAAACCCTATTCCATTTCACCAGACCAGGGAATATCACTGTGCAGACCTTGTGAGGACCCTTGACCTGCCATAACCTCCACAGTGTTCTCTTCCTAGTTACACACAGTGGGGATTCCCTCCAGTAATTAGCATTATGCCTTTAGAAAGAAAAGGGCCTGTAGGCTTTGGGCACAGCAAGGAAGCAAGCTGGACAGACTCCTCTACAGCTAGGCCTGCAGTGAAAGGAATCCAAGAAATGGCTTAGGTGGTGGCCACTGTGGGCAGAGAGGAACATTGACTGAGGTCTGGGGCCACTGGACCCGTGAGAAACCTCCTAGAGTGGAGAAAAAGGCCCAGGAATTACATGGCAGAAAATTCTGTTGTTCCCTAACAGGGCCCCTGATTGCTTCCTGCCAGAAAATGTTCCAACCACAGCAGCATATGACAAACACTGGCAAGGTATAAGCAGCAAGCAGTCTTTATCTGGGATCAGGACATTTTATTCTAATATTGTTGATATGAAAGTCATTCTTCCCATAGAGCCAAAGAACCAGGCTTGCTTTTGTCAGCTTGTTTTCTCTAAGGCCTTACACAGTGAGGTAGTTGAGAAACAAAAGCTTTTACTACGTTTCATTTGATAAGTGTTTGAGAAGGGGGTAAAGCATATTTTAATGCAGAAATTGAGGACATTTCATCTTGTGTACACAGTACACTAGCATGCTAACCTGTGCAACTGTGCTAAACATTTTGTCTTCTAAAATGGCTTGCAGAATAAAAAACTGGCATTGTTTGCTGCTTGAGAGACAGATAAAGCTTGACTGAAAGTTCAATTTGAGCATTTGGGGAGTTTGCCTTTCTTTGTTACAATGTCCATCAGAGCCCAGGTAGCCACAGCATTTTGTTCTCTTTCCACCACACTAGCATTTTCCAATGCATGTTCCAGAGAGTACAAGGCCTACAAGGGCTTCAGTAAATAAAGCTTCCCGGAAGTTTGGAGAATGTTCATGTTCTCTCTGCCTCCTGGGCTCACAAGCCCATTAGCTAGTGAATGTCTCAAAGTCTAGCAGTGGAGAAACCCAACATTTCTCTGTACCTCATATTTAAATATTTCCAAAAGTCCCTATGAGTATATCCTTTAAAGAAAACAGCAAGATTTGGGTGATAAGGAAGAGATCTGACACTCCCTCGGGATTATTTCAATATTATTTTCTATTTTAAGAGTACTAAAAGTTTCTTAAATATCACTCATAAAATGAAGTAAAAAAAAGATGTTTAAGATTCTACCAATTAGATATCACTTTTATTTTTATTTATTTCCTTGCAAGTCTTTTTTGAATGCATAGTATTGCCCAAAGAAATTGTAGAATTAGAAAAAAAAACTATTCTAAAATTCATATAGAACCAAAAAAGAGCCCAAATAGCCAAGTCAATCCTAAGCAAAAAGGATAAAGCCAGAGGCATCACATAACCTAACTTTAAACAACAAAGCTATGATAACTAAAACAGCATGATATTAGTACAGAAATAGATACATAGATCAATGGAACAGAATACAGACCCTGAAATAAAGCCACACACTTAAAACCAAGTGATCTTTGACAAAGCTGACAAAAATAAACAATGGGAAAAGGACTCCCTATTTTAAAAATGGTGGTGGGAAAATTGGCTAACCATATACAGAAGTATGAAACTAGACCCCTACGTCTCACCATATACAAAAATTAACTCAAGGTGGAATAAACACATAAGTGTAAAACCCTCAAACTATAAAAGTCATAAAAGAAAACCTAAGAAATACCCTTCCAGACATTGGCCTCAGTAAAGAATTTATGACTAAGTCCTCAAAAGCAAATGCAGTGAAAACAAAAATTAACAATTGGGACCTAATTAAACTAAAGAGCTTCTGCACAGCAAAAGAAACCAGTGACAGAGTAAACACACAACCTACAGAATGGGAGAAAATATTTTCCAACTGTGTATCCAACAAAGGACTAATATTTAGAATCTATAAGGAACTCAAACAACTCAACAAGAAAAAAATAACCCCATTAAAAAGTGGGACAAAGACATAAATAAACACTTCCCAAGAGAAGACATACAAGTGACCAACACACTTTTGAAAAATGCTCATCATCACTGGTCATCAGAGAGATGAATGTTAAAACCACAATGAGATACCATTTTATACCAGTCAGAATGGCTATTAAGAAGTTAGAAAATAACAGATGCTGGCAAGATTGTGCATACAAGGGAATGCTTACACACTGTTGGTGGGAATGCAAATTTATTCAGCCCTGTGAAAAGAAGGTTAGAGATTTCTCAAAGAACTAAAAATAGAATTGCCATTTGACCCAGCAATTCCATTACTAGGTATATACCCAAAGGAAAACAAATTATTCTACCAAAAAGACACCTGCACTTGTAAATGTAACGTGGCACTATTCATAATAGCAAAGACATGGAATCAACTCAGGAGTCCATCAATGATGAATTGTATAAAGGAAACGTGGTACATATGCACTATGGAATACTATACAGCTATAAAAAAAGAATGAAATCATGTCCTTTGCAGCAACGTGAATGCAGCTGGAGGCCATTACCCTAAGCAAATTAACACAGGAACAGAAAACCAAATACTGCATATTCTTGTAAGTGGAAGCTAAACGTTGGGTACACATGAACACAAAGATGGGAACAATAAACATTGGGGATTCAGAAAGAGGGGAGGTAGGGAGGAGGTCAAAGGTTGAAAAACTACCTATCAGGTTCTATGTTCACTACTTGGGTGACAGGATCATTAGAAGCCCAAACCTCAGCATCATGCAATATACCCATGAAACAAATCTGTGCATGTGCCCCATGAGTCTAAAAATAATTTAAATTTTTTAAAAGTTGTATATTATTTTTATACAGTTGTAATTTTACTGTGCATACAATTTTGTTCTAAGCTGGCTTTTGTTTATGCACATAATGCATGATCAACCTAGCTCATGAAGATCGGTTATAACCGATGAACAGAAGTGGTGGTCCAGAAAGAGGAACAGTAGAAGTGACCTTGCTTGGTTCATGGAAACACCAATGCAGGGGCCTTGGTGAAGACCTGGAAATGTAGGCGCAACAGACCCTAAGCTCACTGAGACTGGAGGCCACATAGAAGTAGTGCGGATCTCTCCTTAGGATGGAAACAATTCTACCTACACAAATGTCATATAGTTCCAGGCTTCTGGGTAAGTCTCTTTAGAAGCAGAAACAAAGAGAAACTAGAGCATCAGTCAGCCTGCTTCCTGGCTCCACAGAAGTAGAATATTTCACCCTCTTCTCATTCAGAAAACACATCTGGTGGAACTGGCCTGCTTGCAGTTGCCCATAGGTCTCATGGCTTCTGCTCCAGGGCCTTTACCCAGAAAGCCCCTCACTTGACATCTCAGCCTTCTCTGACCTCCTGAGTTTAGATCCTACCCTCCTGATCAGAATGCCTGTATTTTCCCTCTAAAGACAATACTGGTCACATGGTGTAATTACATATTTATGCAGCTATTTGATTAATATCTATCTTTCTTATTAGCTTGTAAGCTACGTGAGGGCAGGTCTACTTTGTTTACCACAGTATATACAGCATCCACGATGGTATATCCTACTATACGTTAGGCACAAAGAAAGAATTCAACAGATAATTATGGAATCAAATAGATAAATGAGGGAGTTGGAACTGGATGGTTCCTAAATCCCTTCCAGCCCTAAAAGAGGTTAATTTTCATTGTCTAATATAAAGTAGTACCATTGGAGTTGTCCTACACCTTCCCCAAAAGCCCATAAGACAGATGCTATGGTTTGACTGTTTTCCCCTCCAAAACTCATGTGTTGAAAACTTTATCACCAATGCATCAGCATCAGGAAGTGAGCCCTAGTGGGAGGTATTTAGGTATTCAAGCGCTCTGCCCTCTTAAATGGATTAATGCCACAGTTAAATGGGGTTTGGGGAGTGAGTTGCTATCTCCTACTCTTTTGCCATGTGAGGAACAGCATTCCTCCCTCCAGAGGATGCAGAGTTCAAGGCATCATCTTGGAAGCAGAGACCAGGCCCTTACCAGACACCAAGCCTGCCAGCACCTTGATCTTGGGCTTCTTGGCCTCCAGAACTGTGAGAAAATTAATTTCTGTTCTTTATATTGATAAATTACCAAGTTTGTCGCATTCTGTTACAGCCACACAAAACAGACTAAGACATCTGGTAACACAGACAAGTGTGATCATTAACTTCTCATGGTCCCTTCAGACACAGTGTGTCTTCAAAAACTTTCTTAGAAGTTCCTGTAGCTTTAATGGTAACTTCAGCAGCCTCATCAGTCTGTCTCAGTGAGCTTGGGTTTATATACAAAGCTTATAATTTTGAGTAAGACTCTAGAACTCTATAAATAAACCAGACAGCAGAGATGCTAGCAGGGCCTATAAACATTTAGAGACCATTTTCTTCCTTTCCTTTTTCTTTAATTAGAGTTACTAGATCTTTAATACAAACCACAGTTCTGTTATTGTTTTATTTTTAAATTGCTGTTAAACATACATAACATAAAAGTTACCATGTAACCATTTTTAAGTGCAGTTTTGTGGTATTAAGGATATTCATATTGTTGTGCAACCACCATCTATCTGCAGATGTTTTTTAAAACACACATTAAAATCCAATAGAGTAAAAATAATACAAATATTTTCCAAGAGTATTTGAGGTTGGAAATCAGAGCAGATCTTTCCAAAGTCTCCATAAAAAGATAAAATCACAAATGCTTTATCTAAGAACAGCACTTTTATAAAGCAGATGCATAAAGAAAGGTCATTACCCTTTAACAGAAGTTGGAAATCCTGCAGAGTACTGGTTCAGTGACCATGACACACTAATAGCTAAGGGCCTTCCACAGGACATCTCTTCATTAAAGCAGGTAGTCTCCATTGAGGACTTCTGATGTGCTCATCACTCTGACAATTAAGCCACTTGTATTATTCCATTTAATTCTCACAACCATCTTCTAAGTACTATTACTATCTTGCTTTTACATAGAAGGGGAGGCATAGAGAGAATTTTTTTGCCCAAACTCTCAACTAGGAAAGTAGCATATCTGGAATTAAAATCAAAGTGGTCTGGTCCCCAAGCCTGCATTCACAGAAGAGGCAGTGTTTAATGAAGGGTAGTTGTTTGGTATTGGGTCAGTCTGGTGCTTGTGTGACAGAGACTCAGTGTGTGCCAAAATGTGGAATGTTTGTGCTAAAAGGAATATCTGACAATCACTAACTGCCACTGTTCAGTGATGAGTAGACAAGGAAGTGGGGAACCAAGCAGACATCAAAGCTACCTCCCCACCTAGGTCCACCAGAACAAAGGTACTTTCCCGGGGGAAGCCTTGGGTACAGCTAATGGCTCTTCAGTTCATTAAGGCTATGGTTTTTTTTGTTTTGTTTTGTTTTGTTTTGTTTTTTTAAGTTCTCATTGTGTCTCACAGGCAGTGGTTCATAGACTTCAGTGGCATGAGAATGCCCCAGGACGCCTGCTAACACATGTAGCTTCCGAGGCCCTGCACTCTGGAGGTTCAAACTGCGAAGTCTCTGAGGGTAAGAGTGGGGAACTAGGATCTCTAGAGAACTCTGAGACAGAGGTCTGCTTCCCACCCTGACACTGCCTGGCTACCAGGCTGGTCCTGCGCTCTTCATATACAAGGAGGGAGCAGTTTTATCTGTTCAAGGTGCTTACTCTATTCAGTCAGCAAAATTCTCTGGAGCAACTATCCAAATCAGTTGTGCTGGCTGTAATTTAACATTTATTTTATGATTATTTGATTAATGATTATCTCCCTCATTAGACTATAAGTTCAACAAGGGTATAATAACTTTGCCCATCTTGCTCACTAATATATGCCAGGGCCTACAATAGAGTTGATGTTCAATGACTGTTTATTAAATGGATAAATGGAGTCAATGAATAAATAAAATGCACACAAAGACAAATGAAATCCATTCCCTGTCCTCAATGTGCTTATAACCTTTTAGGTAGCAGGGCAAGTAAACATATCAGAACAATAAAGAGTTCTTGCTGTGTTATGCCACATGTGGCCCAGGCATGAGGCCACCACCTCCCCAGCAGGGCTGAACCCGAACTAGGTCAGGCAGGAAGATGACAAGACTGAATCATCAGCATGGGTGGGCTGACCTGAAATGGGCTACACAAGGGCAAGTCAGATGGGGAATAGTGGGAATAAAATAATGATAACTGTTAATTTGTCACTAAGGCAGGTAAGCTGCAAAAATGATAAGACATGAGTTATTAATCACTGAGGGTCTGCAGTGGGCAGGCCTTCTGCTCTGCACTCACATTTGCATGTACTTTATCCCACTGAATTCTCACAGTAATCTTACAAGAGAAGACTCATCAGCTCCATCATACAAGTGGAGAAACTAAGGCTTAGAGGTGACCCTAAGAACAGAGCGAAGATTCAAATCCAAGGCAGTGTGAGTCCATGGCCCATGTTGTGTTGTACTCTAGGCAGGCAGAATAATGATCCCTGCAAGAGGACAGGGATAACAAATTAAAGCGGAAGTGAGTACAGGACAGCTGAAAGTCTTTCCATGTATGAAGTTGCACCAAGAGAGGCTTGTGGCCACCACCCTCTTTAAACAGAGGCATTCGGAGTTTTCTCTCAGTATTTACTGTCCCAAGGTACCTGTTCCATCTTAATCTTAAAAGGTCCTCAAAGGAATTTTGTCACAAAGATCTGGTCAACCCAAGTGTCTTTCACATTATCCCCTCCCTTCACCCCACAGACAATGCCTTAATTCTGGCCTCACCTGCCTTGGACCAGAAGCATGCTAACTGGTCTCTCCTCCTCTAATCTGCTCTGCAGCCAAAAGGAATCTTGGGAACACAAATCTGGGCATCACTTCCCCGTATGAAACCCTTCAAAGCAGTGGTCTTCGATAAAAACTACTCATTAGAATCACATGGAAGATTTTAAAACGTATCAGTCCCTGGGCTTTTTTTGTTTCATTTTGTTTTGTTTTTT
>NW_012116444.1:2427932-2431709 GCF_000951035.1 Colobus angolensis palliatus
CCTCAGCCTCCTGAGTAGCTGGGATTACAGGCACCTGACAACATGCCCGGCTAAGTTTTGTATTTTTACTAAAGACATGGGTTTCACCATATTGGCCAGGCTGGTCTCGAACTCCTGACCTCAAGTGATCTGCCCGCCTCAGCCTCCCAAAGTCCTGGGATTACAGGCGTGGGCCACCGCGCCCAGTGATCTACAATATTTTGAATCATTTTTATTTAACTTTAACCTGCAAAGATGATTTAATTGACCTGAGATGGGGCCCAGCCATATTTTTGAAAAGCTCCCCAGGTGCTTCTAATATGGATCCAAGCTTGAACACCACTGCAGTTTAATGGATGAGATGCCCACTTTTAAGCCAGAAATACTAAGTTCAGACTTGGACCTCCTCTTCCACCGCTCCTTCCTGCCCCCATATTCAACCATCTAACCATACTGAGCTGCTGATTCCACAGGGATTGCATATGATTTCAAGCTGTCACTCTTCAACACATGATATAATCTTTGCCTGGAACATGTCCTATCCCACTTTCTGGAAAACTCCTTACCATTTGTCGTAGTCCATTTTCTGTTGCTATCACTGAATACTTGATACTAGGTAATTTATTTTAAAAATAAATGTATTTCTTACAGTTCTGGAAGTTATGAAGTCCAAGGTCAAGAGGCAACATCTCATGAGGGCCTTCTTGCTGGTGGGGACTCTGCAGAGTCCCGAGGTGGCACAGGGCATCACATGGCAAAGGGGGCATACTGAGAGCCAAACTCGCTTTTAATACAGACCTACCCTAATGCTAACTAACCCACCCTTGTGATAACTCAATCCATTTATCCACGAATGGATTAATCCATTCATAAGGTCAGAGCCCTCATGATCTACCACCTCTTAAAGGCCCTGCCTCTTAATACTATTATACTGGGGATTAAGTTTCAACATGAGTTTTGGAGGGATCAAACATTCAAGCCATAGTACTTAAGACTCAGCTCCAAGGCTACCTTATCTGTGAAGTCTCCATGTAATCAGGCACAACTAGCAGCTTCTTTCTCTGGGCTTCCACAGCACTGTCTCTGTATGAATATATCTCTATTGTATTGAAATTATGTGTACAAAGAACCCTCACCTCCACAAAAAGCAGGAGGTGCAATGATACTTCAGATACTTCTTGTGGCCATTTTACATCTTGGCCAACTTTTTACTCTAGCCCCAGCAGTATCTCCTTATCTCTCTATTTTTGCCCAGGAGCTTCTCTCCTGCTGTCTAGGTTGTCACCTGTGGTACCCACATGGCCCCTCTAACACACGTGCAAACCTGGAAGTGACAGGGACTTAACACCGGATGGGAGCAACCCTTGACCAACAGGTGATGAGAACCAGGGGATAAATCCCCAGGGCAGACAATTCTAAAGTTCACTCTCCACAGCTCTTCAGAGGGTCCCTGGGAGGATCAAGCCTCAGTTGCCCAACATGGTAATTTGCTCCTCTCTTTCCCTTCTTCCTTGTTTCCTTGGAATCACTTCCCAAAATAAACATCCTGCATGCAATTTCTGTTAATAGGATGTGTTGTTTGGAAAAACTCATTAAGACAAATGAAAAGAACATTAGTCTTTGGATCAGAAAACTGAATTCTAGTTTTAGCTCCCCCTCTGCCTTGGGTGAGAGAACATCTAAGGCTTTGATTTTGTTATCTATAAAATGGGGATGGCCATTACTGGGTATATAGCCAAAGGATTATAAATCATGCTGCTATAAAGACACATGCACACGTATGTTTATTGTGGCACTATTCACAATAGCAAAGACTTGGAACCAACCCAAATGTCCATCAATGATAGACTCGATTAAGAAAATGTGGCACATATACAACATGGAATACTATGCAGTCATAAAATAGATGAGTTCATGTCCTTTGTAGGGACATGGATAAAGCTGGAAACCATCATTCTGAGCAAACTATCACAAGGACAGAAAACCAAACACCGCATGTTCTCACTCATAGGTGGTAACTGAACAATGAGAACACTTGGACACAGGGTGGGGAACACCACACACAGGGACCTGTGGTGGGGTCGGGGGAGGAGGGGGGGATAGCATTAGGAGATATACCTAATGTAAATGACGAGTTAACGGGTGCAGCACACCAACATGGCACATGTATACATATGCAACAAACCTGCACATTGTGCACATGTACCCTATAACTTAAAATATAATTTAAAAGTAAATAAATAATGAAACAGGGATGGCTGTGCACCGTGGCTCATGCCTGTCATCCCAGCACTTCGGGAGGCCGAGGCGGGCAGATCAACTGAGGTCGAGAATTCAAGACCAACCTGACCAACATGGAGAAATCCCGTCTCTACTAAAAATACAAAAATTAGCCGAGCATAGTGGCACACGCCTATAATCCTAGCTACTCGGGAGGCTGAAGCAGGAGAATCACTTGAACCCAGGAGGCAGAGATTGTGGTGAGCCAAGATCGCACCACTGAGCTCCAGCCTGGGCAACAAGAGCAAAACTCCGTCTCAAAAAAAAGAAAACAAAACAAAAGGGAGATAACCTTCCATTCTTCACAGCATTCATGGGAAGAAAAAATGGAAATGCATGTGGAAATGATTTATAACTGCAAAGCACTAAATAATATTATCATTATGTTTTAGGAGGAATTCCTTCCCTATTCACCCTTTAAATCAGTGGTCCCCAACCTTTTTGGCACCAGGGACCAGTTTCTCGGAGGACAATTTTTCCACTGACCCAGAGGTGGAGAGAAGGGGGCAATGGTTTCGGGATGATTCAAGTGCATTACGCTTATTGTGCACTTTATTTCTATTTTATTTATACATTGTAACATATAATGAAATAATTATACAACTCACCATAATGTAGAATCAATAGGAGCCCTGAGCGTGTTTTCCTGCAACTAGACAGTCCTGTATGGGGGTGATGGGAGACAGTGACAGATCATCTGGCATTAGATTCTCATAAGGAGCACGCAATCCCGATCCTACATACATGCAGTTCACAATAGGGTTTGCGGTCCTATGAGAATCTAATGCCGCCACTGCTCTGACAGGAGATGGAGCTCAGACAGTACAGTGGACGATGGGGAGCAACTGTAAATACAGATGAAGCTTTGCTTGCTCACCTGCTGCTTACCTCCTGCTGTACTGGTCCATGGCCTGGAGGTTGGGGACCCCTACTTTAAATGATAGAGATTCTCAGGACTTGGACCTTGACTCTCTTCTCATTTTATAACCCCTTCCTAGATGACCTCGTCCATTTCTAAGACTTCAGTCAATCAATGCCATCAGAGACATACCTTTAATCTAGGCCTGTGCTATCTAACCAGGGTAACAAATAGCTGGCAATTGAGCACTTGAAATGTGACTAGTTGGAATTGAGATATGCCATAAGTTAAAATTTGAAGATAGTATGAAAAAAGAATGTAACATATTTCATTAACAATTTTTTTTTGGCTGGGCATGTAATCCCAACACTCTGGGAGGCCAAGGTGGGCGGATCAAGAGGTCAAGAGATCGAGACCATCCTGACCAACATGGTGAAACCCCTGTCTCTACTAAATACAAAAATTAGCTGGGTGTGGTGGCATGCGCCTGTAGTCCCCGCTACTCAGGAGGCTGAGGCAGGAGAATTGCTTGAACCTGGGAGGCGGAAGTTGTAGTGAGCCGAGATCGCACAACTGCACTTCAGCCTGGGCTACAGAGTGAAACTCCTCTGTCTCACAAAACAAACAAACAAACAAAAAACAATTTTTTTTTTTTTTTT
>NW_012116444.1:2431759-2433330 GCF_000951035.1 Colobus angolensis palliatus
AGACAGAGTCTTGCTGTGTCACCCAGGCTGGAGCATAGTGGCGTGATCCAGGCTCACTGCAACCTTCGCCTCCCAGGTTCAAGCGATTCTCCTGTCTCAGCCTCCCAAGTAGCTGGGACTACAGGTGCCCACCACCACGCCCAGCTAATGTTTTTTTGTATTTTTAATAGAGACAGGATTTCACTATATTGGCCAGGCTGGTCTTGAACTCCTGACCTGGTTATCCACCCGCCTCAGCCTCCCAAAGTGCTGGGATATAAGCGTGAGCCACTGCACCCAGCCAACAATTCTTTATTTTGATGAAATGTTGAAATAATATTTTGGATACATTGGGCTACATAAAATACATTATTAAAATTACTTTCACCTCTTTTATTCTACTTTCTAAAATGTGGCTCTTTGAAAATTTAAAATTTGGCTTGTTTTATATTTTTGTTGAGTACGGCAGTAGACATTTGCTCAGAAAAGAAAGGTCCAAATCTGATTATCCAACTGCTTCCTTGACATTTCCCATTGGCTTTCCAATACTCAAAACAATTATTCAAAAATTAGACCCAAAGCCTCCCCGTCCTTCCAGATTTTTCTTGTAGCCTCCTCCTGGTATCCTCCTACATCTCATCCCCCTTTAATTCATTGAAATCAGAGTGATCTTTGCAAAAACAAACCTGATCATACCACTAGCTTCCCACTACTCTTAGGATTAAAACTGAAATCCTCAACCTGTCTTGCAGGGCCTGCACCACCTACCTCCCCATCTTTATATAACACGTGGCCCACTCCTGCTCTCCAACTAGTTCCTAGGAGATGCCCAACTCCTTCCTGTTTCAGGACTCTTGCATCTGCTTTCCTTCTGCCTGGAATACTTCTTTTTTTTTTTTTTTTTTGAGATGGAGTCTAACTCTGTAGCCCAAGCTAGAGTGCAGTGGCATGATCTTGGCTCACTGCAACCTCCGCCTCTGGGGCTCAAGCGATTCTCGTGCCTCAGCCTCCCAACTAGCTGGGATGACAAGTACGTGCCACCACACCCAGCTAATTTTTTGTATTTTAGTAGGGATGGGGTTTCACCATATTGCCCAGGATGGTCTCAAACTCCTGAGCTCAGGCAATCCGCCAACCTTGGCCTGCCAAACTGCTGGGATTACAGGCGTGAGCCACTGCACTCGGCCCTGCCTGGACTACCCTTTACCTATGTCTTTCCCAGCTAACTTCCAATCATTCCTCGGATATTATTTTAATATCATTTTTTCAGGGAAGACTTGCCTGATCCCAAAACTTTCATTTGGTGGCAATTTATCACAATTACAATTAATAATTTGTGTTATTAAATACGTTTGCATCCCCAGATGGTAAGCTCAGTCACATCTATATACCGGCTTTCCTTATTGTGTAGCCCAGTGCCTAACACAGACAATGAATATTTTTTATTTTACTTTTTTTGAGACAGAGTCTTATTCTGTCAGCCAGGCTGGGGTGTAGCAAATAATTGTCGATGCATAAATTTATAAAAAATGAAGAACTGAGGCCAGGCGCGGTGGCTCAAGCCTGTAATCCCAGCACTTTGGGAGGCCGAG
>NW_012116444.1:2434098-2499095 GCF_000951035.1 Colobus angolensis palliatus
AACTACTCAAACCAGTTTAGTAGCCCATGATATTTGGGATGATCCTGGTACTAGTGTACAAACCATGCAAGAAAAAAAGTTTTTTTGTTTCTTATTCTAGATTTTATAAAATGTTTTATCATACACCTTATTCATTAAAGTTGGTTTTGAATGACTTCAGAGTTATGATTCAAGAGTATGCTTTAAAGTGGCAATGCCTAGTAGACCTTTCTACAGCAATGGAAATATTCTATATCTGTGTTCTCCAATACAGTAGCCACCAGCCATGTGTGGCTATTGAGCACTTGAAATGTGGCTAGTGCAACACAGGGACAGAATTTTTTATTTTATTTAATTTTAATTGACTTAAGTGTAAAGAGCTGAATGTGGCTAGTGGCTATCAAATTGGACAGCACATCTGGTTTAAAGCCATCACCAGAATACAAGTTTCTGAAATATTTTGCCCCCAGTATATGCCAGGAATCTTACTAAAATTATATAACCTCAACAAATGACTAGTTTGCATATATAAAACTATCTTTATATAAAATAAATCAGTGATATTATTAAAAAGATTCACTTCAGATGCCAATGACTGCTCTTCAATACTCTTCCCTTTTATTTAAAGAACGCCAAAGACCTTGTTCCATTTTGCAAGGCCCATATAACAATGCAGAAGCACAACAGACTTGAAGGAGACCACTGTGAATGAGGGAAGGTCGTCCATGACCACACATATTCTTGGGAACATAACTCAAGTTTGTCATGGATTTTGCCTGCTAGGCATCTCCCTCTCCAATGATGCAATACTGAACATGTAAAAAGGTCAAATTAAGAAGGCAATCATGTATTTCTGGAACTGGTAAACAAATAATGGAACCAAGATGTCATGAGACTTAAACTGTGAGTGAAGTTTTGCCAAGGAAACATCACTCAATATTAAAAGGCAAGCGACCCTTAACAATGAGATAGTATCAGCTTTCTGTCTTGACAAAGGGACTGCTGTACACAGCACCACTGGGTTGAACTTGACAAAAAGATGCCAGTGTGACACCCACGCCTCTGCTATACAGTGATTTGGGTGGATGTCAAAAGTTTCAGAGGCCTGGCATATGCAACCATCCTTCCAGGCTCCCAGTTCAACATCTTCAAATACAAGAGAATATACTTCTATACGTGTATTTCCAGGCCTCCATGGTCAAGTTAACTTTTGGATATATTACTGCCCACATATACATACATGCTTATTAGTATATTGGTATCATCTGGGCCCTTATATATTTGTTTACTATAATTTCAGTGAAAGTTTAAAATGGTATATCTATAATATAAATTTTTATTTACCACATGCTTTTTAATTAACAGATTAAAAAATATAATGACCATATTACAAAGTACTTGTGAGATATTCATGTCTGAAATTTTACTTTGATGAACTGGAAAGAAAACAGAAATACATTAAAGTTAATGATCCTAATGATCTTTAACGATAGTAACTAGTTGTTCAAATATAGAAATGTCACAAGAGGCCGGGCGCGGTGGCTCAAGCCTGTAATCCCAGCACTTTGGGAGGCCAAGACGGGCGGATCACGAGGTCAGGAGATCAAGACCATCCTGGCTAACACGCTGAAACCCCGTCTCTACTAAAAATACAAAAAACTAGCTGGGCGAGGTGGCGGGCACCTGTAGTCCCAGCTACTCGGGAGGCTGAGGCAGGAGAATGGCTTGAACCCGGGAGGCGGAGCTTGCAGTGAGCTGAGATCCGGCCACTGCACTCCAGCCTGGGTGACAGAGCGAGACTCTGTCTCAAAAAAAAAAAAAAAAATGTCACAAGAAATCTGCCTATCCATGAATTCATTTCAAATGACTATACTTGATACACATATGCTTTCTGATTTGCTTTTATTGATTTTGTTGATTCTTTACTATATCTGGAGATAAGATACATGTCTTCTCCACAATCTCTGACTTCCATAGTACTTTATACAGAGCTGTATAATAAATGTATTGTTTTGGTGATAGTGATAATAATGAAGTAAAAAGAACAAAGTGCAGTATTGTGATTCACCCATGATGAAGAAGTGGAAATATACTAGAATATAGAATCTTGGCATAGTATTACACAGATCTGGATGAGCTGAATAAAGCATTAATCTCTGCCAGAGTATCAATTTAATGAGTTTGCTAAACAATCATAAAGGCAGTTATCTTCCCACTACTAATTGATTCAAGGCATTTACTCTTCTAGAATGAGCATCTATTTCCATTTTACTCCTCTAATCCAGTGGAAATTGACTTGTTCCTGGGCTGTTAGAACCTCAACTCCTCCCCTATGCTCTACATACCTTAACCCTCTTCCCCCTGTCCCACCCAGATCCCCTCTTAGATACACACAAACGCACACACATATTTGACTTACCTTAATGTTTTCTGGCAATGCTTTGTTCTGAGTCAGTCCCACAGCAAGCAAAGCTATCACAGCTATGATAGAGGAGAAGCCAAGGATAGCTAGGATATTCTTGGAGCAAAATGTCTTCACGTTAGACTCTAAAACCAAAAGCAGAAAAAAAAAAAATACCAACAAGACATCAAAAACACTGATTTTCCTCCCCTTTCTGTCTGGTCTTGTAATAGCTACCTGGAGATATCAGAGACAGATTAAAAGCCAATCTTTTTTTTATCAATGAGGCACTTACAAAGTAATTGGGAAATAATTCAAGAGCAAAAGGATTTGTTTGTACTTTGACAAAGACCAAGACTGAGTTAGTGGCTGTGGCAAGGACAAAACTAGGTCAGTGATCAGATATGGAATGAGGAGTGAGAAGAGCCCCAAATTGGCTGTTTAACAGGTAATACAGATCTATCAAGGTACAAGTAACAAATAACAAAAAACAAGGATAGCCCTCCTCATTTTTGAAATCTACCACAAAATGTTTAAGATGTTAAAAAGTATTAATAATGTATCATCAAACAACAAATCCCGCTATTCCATGACATTTCCTGGCTTGACATACATACCCCTTGCATTTAAACCACCCTTATATAGTAAGTGATTAGTAATGGCATAGAGGCTGAGGAGTCTTGAACATTTTGGATCATAATTCATATTATCTTATTTATTTTGTCTTTAGTCTCATTCTGTCATGGGACATTAAAAGGCTCCAATAGTAGAGTTATAAAGTGGCTGGGCATCATGGCTCACGCGTGTAGTCCCAGCACTTTGGGAGGCCAAGGCAGGTGGATCTCAAGGCCAGCAGCTCGAGACCAGCCAGGTCAATATGGTGAAACCTCATCTGTATCAAAAATACAAAAATTAGCCAGGCGTGGTGGTGGGCGCCTGTAATCCCAGCTAGTCAGGAGGCTGAGGCAGGAGAATCACTTGAACCCAGGAGGTGGAGGTTGCGGTGAGCCGAGATCGCGCCACTGCACTCCAGCCTGGGTGACAGAACAAGACTCTGTCTGAAAAAAATTAAAAACCAAAAACGGGCGCCGTGGCTCACGCCCGTAATCCCACCACTCTGGAAGGCCGAGGTGGGTGGATCACGAGGTCAAGAGATCAAGACTATCCTGGCCAACATGGTGAAATCCTGTCTCTACTAAAAATCCAAAAATTAGATGGGCGTGGTGGCGTGCACCTGCAGTCCCAGCTACTCAGGAGGCTGAGGCAGGAGAATCATGTGAACCCAGGAGGCGGGGGTTGCTGTGAGCCAAGATCGCACCACTGTGCTCCAGCGTGGTGACAGAGCAAACTCCCTCTCAAAAAAAAAAAAGGCAAAAGCTACTTTGGTCAGATGTAAACAGATTGCATAGAGGAAGCAAACAGGAAATGAAATGGTTGCACCATTCCCTCCATTCTGACAACTCAACCTCTTCCTCTCTCAACTCCCCAAACTATCCCCAAATGTTTTCCTTATGCTTTGGGAAGAAAGGACAAGATAACATAATTAAAAAGCATATGGAAATGAGATGGGTTCTCTAGAATAGTTTATACTTCTCTAAGGACAGAGGGTGGGATCAAAAAGCTAAAAGAGGAGCCTAGGTCTCCTCTTTCTCTTTCCCCCGTTGTCAGTAGAAGCTGGCTGGGCACTGAAATGGGAGCTCCCCCAAAGCTCTTGAGCATAAGCTTGAACTTAATTCAACTCTAAGCCTGGATTAAGGTATCGGTCTCCAATCCACCTCAGAATCTTGAGGCAGTCTTTACCCACCAGACCAAACAATGCAAAATTTAGGAGAAAAAGTTTAGCAACATCATTATCTATTGCTTCCAAACAAGGAAGAGCAGATGAAATATACAGCACTTCCCCACTTCTCCCTTCCCAAAAGAACCTCCATTTTGTTCAGATGCTTGCTTTTCCTCCAAGCTCAGGGATGGACTTGTCTGTGTAATTTCATTCCCTCACCAGTGATTGGTTTAACAATGGGTATGCCACCTAATTATGGTCCATGTGACCCTGGAGGAAGTCTTCTGGGGCAAGTCTAGGGAAAAAAGAAAACATTCTCTCTTCATCCTTAAATATTATCCTGCCTGGAAGGGATGGCATCCAATGATGGCAGAGCAGAGAGATGTAGAGAATGTGAGTCCTTGATGGCATTTTAAGCTGCTAAATCAACAAATGCTGAGTCCATCCTTCCACAAGACTTAATGCTTTGACCCAATTAGAGTCAGGATTTTAATTACGTGAAGCTAAAACATCCTGATAAAACTGGTATGGGAGAGATGTCCTCTTTGATGCCAGTGTTCTGGAATCTGGAAAAGAACCCTCTAAGGGCACCCCATTTTGGTTCCCAGTGTTGTGATGTTGACAAACACAGCCCTAACTAGCATGTCCTTTGGATAAATAATTATAAATATAACAACCAATTATAAATATAACAACAAACAAATTGTAGCAATGTTTCTACCATAATAAAATTTTGAATGTTTTACTCCCTCAAGCTATTCAACAAGGTCTATCTATTAACTTCTTTTGTTTTTGTAAATATGACAATCTTGCTATCTCATTTTCCTTCCATGGCCATTTCAGGCACTATTCTTAGCATCCAAGTTACTACAATAGAAAAAGAAAAACTGATAAGGCCTCTGCTCTTTGGAATTTACATTCTAGTTAGGGAGAAAGATAAACCAGAAAAGAAGCACGTAAATAGGTCATATCAGGTCATGATATGTGCTAAGAAGAAATTCAAACCAAGGAACGTGACAGAGTGCAGTAGAATTGGGAATGAAGAGAAAGGTATCAGATTGAGGGTCAAAAAAGCCTCTCTCAGAAGATGACATTTGAGCTGAGACCTAGAGGGTGACATTTGAGGAGAAAACACCAGCCTGGAGAGGGAGTAAGAACATAAGAGGAAGAAGGAACAGAAACTGCAAGAGCCCAGAGGTGGGAACCAACTTGATGTGACTATAATTATTTCTTCCTTTTCCTAACGAGAATATTTACTAACTTCTTCTTGTCACTGAGGAGTTGGATATACACTTTTCCACATTTTCCCAGCTTTTGCAATGATATCCAGGTTACCAGAATATATGGAAGCCTTTCATCCTAAAAAGACTTTTAGGTCAGAGAGAAAATTTAGGAATTTTCCATAAGTGATTTTTCAAATGTTTTTATTACCAAAAAACCCACAATGGTTAAGTTTGTTTTTCATGTAACTGACTACGTTTTCCAGAGAGCAGTAATTAAAATGCTGTCTTCCATGGACTACATGAAAGCCAGTTTTCAAAAGCCCTGATCACATTCAGGAAGCAGGAGAGTCATCTCAGAAGTGGTGCCAGAGAAGAGGTGCTAGAGGTGGGGTGCAGGTTGACATATCTTGGATGTGCTCATAAAAATAGAATTACTTAGGTAAATGCCCCTTCTTCTTGGACCCCCAGAGTGCTTTCAGACCCCATGACTGCCACAGTCAAGCTCTGTTATGGAAAATTCACAATGATTGTCTTCCCCCTGAAAAGCCCTTAATTTGCCTTGTGGATAACAGAAATGTGGTTTCTGTCATACAATGTGAAATGGTATTTTGAAACAGAATTTCAACAAACGATTTTCCAAAAATATCCAATGGCAAAGTGTTATCATTGTTTTCCCTTTGAATTGGCTTACTGTACTGGAGAATTTAAGACTGCCACTTCCTTTGCATTTTTTTCTTTTCATGTGATGAGACAAGGGAGAGGAATTTTCTGCTTAAAGTGAGACAGCAAGGTAATATTAACTTCAGCTTGTCACCCGACAGAGACAAAACTGAAGGAAACCCAAGCTTTGAAAAAACACAGGCTGATTTCAAGCCAATTAGCTGTGTCAGAGGAAAAATACCTTCAAGATTTTTTTTTTTTTTTTTTTTTTTGAGACAGAGTCTTGCTCTGTCGCCCGGGCTGGAGTGCAGTGGCCGGATCTCAGCTCACTGCAAGCTCCACCTCCCGGGTTTACGCCATTCTCCTGCCTCAGCCTCCCAAGTAGCTGGGACTACAGGCGCCCGCCACCTCACCCGGCTAGTTTTTTGTATTTTTTAGTAGAGACGGGGTTTCACCGTGTTAGCCAGGATGGTCTCGATCTCCTGACCTCGTGATCCACCCGTCTCGGCCTCCCAAAGTGCTGGGATTACAGGCTTGAGCCACCGCGCCCGGCCCCTTCAAGATTTTTATACGAATCAAGGGAAGCAAAGGTTCTTTTGATTCTTATAGAAACAGCCATCATGATATCCAGTTACAATCATACTAAGGTGAAAATCAGAATTATTTAATTTCAGCAGGGTGCCGTGGCTTACACCGGTAATCCCAGCACTTTGGGAGGCAAAGGTGGGTGGATCTCTTGAGTCCAGGAGTTTGAGACTGGGGGGTAACATGGTGAAAATCTGTCTCTACAAAAAAAAAATACAAAAATTAGCCAGGCGTGGTGGCAAGTGCCTGTAGGCCTGTAGTCCCAGCTATTTGGGAGGCTGAGGTGGGAGGATCACTTGAGCCTAGGACACCAAAGTTGTAGTGAGCCAAGATCACACCACTGCACTCTAGCCTGGGCAACAGAGTGAGACCCTGTCTCCAAAACAAACAAATGAATAATTTAATTTTGTCCATAGTCAAAATTCTGTAGTACAGAGAAATCCCAGCATTGCTACTCTGTGATAACAAAAATATAACATTTTAAAATGTTACTCCATTAATAAATAGATTTAGGGTGTTGACAGATGTGGTGGATTTCAGGCAAAAACAAGTTTTGCTTTGCAGATCCAATGTGACTGACTAGATTCAAATTGTTTCCAATTTGTTATGGGTCACATCTGGACTGAACTCTTCTTGTCATATAGAGAACAAAACAGCAAATGTGGACAAGCATTGGTGAGCAAACATCCAAGGAATGTTGTGGTCCTTCCTGTGTTTACATAGCCTAATGATGGAACAATCACTGTAGCTCAGAAGACTGGTCCTAATCTGGCCTTGTCATTCCTGCAACTCCCAGAGTCAAAGTCTCTACACCACCCCTGCTACCTTCCTTCTTCTCCTTCAGGGAGCTCTTCTTGAGGATACATATGTAGGTTGTTCTCACACTCAGGGGCTTGAAGATCTTATCTCAGTTATTTTATCCCAAGCCCCTTAGACCCACCTTCTTCCACAATGATATCCACATCCCCTGATTCCAGTCACCCTTACCTCATATCTGATCTTCTACAATGGCCTTTTCTGATGACTCCCACACTTCCTAATTCTCTTTCCTATCAGAATCCCTCCTTCATGTGGCTATAGAAATCTTCCACAATTGACATTCCTAAGACTCTACCTTATCAAGAACCTATGGCCTGCTGTGTGCCAGATGAAAGCCACACTGGTCTACCTAGACTTCCAAGCCCTTCAGAAATTTCAGCCCTTCTCATTTTACCATTCCAACCAACAGATCTGTTTGGCTCCAAGATGAGAATTCCTGACATTATGACTACTAGAATGTAAGCTCCCTAGGGCAGGGACTTTTTTCTGGCTTGTTCATTGGTATATCCCATGTTGTATGAATAGATGAATGGATGGATGGATGGATGGATGGATGGATGAATGAATGAATTTTGGATTCTCTGAATTTTTTTCAGTATGGGACTTCCTTCATTTGTAATTCCATTCCCCTCATTCTCCAAGTCTTTTTGTCTCCTTCAAAATCAAGCTCAGTTGGAAGCTATGTTCCCCCCACACTCTACAAAGCTCAGTTATGTCAGTAGTCCTCTCTTCATGTGCTACCTCTAGATATAGTTTGAACCATTTCAGTTTGGGACTTCTATAGTTGTTGGAGAGGGGACTATGCCTCATTCATTTTTTCAATTGGTCACTCAATAATTACTTATTGAATACATTATTACTATGAACTAGATATGCCCTAGGCTCTGAGCTACAGCAATAACCCAAAGTGAGAAATGTCCCTGTCCTCATGGTGCTTATATTCTAGTTTGGAGAAAAATACAATAAGCAAGATAAACAAGTAAAATTTACAGTGTATTACATAATTTTAAGTGCTGAGGAGGAAGAAAAAGCAAGGAAAGTAAAAAGGAAGGATGTGGTGATTAGGACTGGCCTGAGAAGGTGATTTCTATTGCAGGGAGAAAGCCTGCATACCTCTGAGGCAAGAGCTTTACAGAAACTGGAACTGTACACGGAAAGGTCCTGAGGGGAGAGTAGTAGGAACTGGTCAAAGGAACAATGAGGTGCCCTGCTCATAAGGCCTTGAGGGCACTAGTGAGGGCTTTGCCTTATTCTGAGTGATGTGACTTACTTCTAATGTCATTCGTATAATCCACGCTCAGCAACTTAGGGGTGAACAAGGAACCATTGAGGACTGTTGAAGTCAATGGAGAGTGAGGGTGTGGCCTTTTAGGGTGGCACATCCCTGCCTCTTGTGGTAATGATGTGCTGAGGCTACCCAAATGAGATCAGGCCACACAGCCAAGTGTGGACAGAGCCTGGCTCCATCAGAGCAGAGCTTGTGCCAAAACCAGGTCTGGGCAGACACATCCAGGAGGAGTAAACATAATCACATGAGACAGCCTTCTCAATACCTTCTAGAATTCTTCATGGCTCAGAACTGGAGAGTCTTTTCTGAGGGACCATCATCAGGAACGGTCACCGAGCCAACAATCATCAGGATCCATCAGCAGATAGTCAAACTCCACAGACTTCTGGGGGATGGTTCAAGTTACAGCAGAGTTCAGACAAGCTTACCTTTGCTTAGTCTCTGTAAGCCTCCATTTCCTCACGTGCAGAATGGGAGTCACAACAGTATCTGCTTCATAGAGTTGCTATGTAAGCTTCAATGAGCTAACAACACATAATAGCCTACACTAAAGAGTTCTTACTGTATTCCAGATTCTACTCTTAGCACTTTAAATGCAGCCATTAATTTAGCCTTCACTACAGTCCTATAGGGTGCATGTAATACTATCATCTTCTCTATAAAATCTGTATCAGTTTTTCAGGACTGCCACAAGTCCCCATGAACTTGCTGGCTTCAAACAGAAATTTATTCTTTCATAATTCTAGAGGCCTGAAGTCCAAAAGTTAAGGTATCAGCAGGGGCATGCTTCCTTTGAAGGTTCTGGAAGAGATGTCTTTCTTGTCTTTTTCAGCTTCTTAGCATTCCTCTGCTTGTGGCTGCATCACTCCAGTCTCCACCTCTGTCTTCACATGGCCTTTTCCCCTGTTGTTTTATCTGTCATTTTCTTCTCCTTTCTCTTATAAGGACACCCGTCATCAGATTCAGGACCCACCCTAAATTCAAGATGATTTCATCTCAAGATCCTTAGCTTAATTACATCTCCGAACACCCTACAATATTTCAAATAAAGTCACACTCACAGTCACTATTATAATTATCATTAGTTTACAGATGAGGAAACCGAGTCACAGAGAGATTAAGTAACTTCCCAAAGTTACACTGATGTAAATGTTGCACTGTTACAAGTAGTTAGACAGACATGGCAGGAAAGGGCTCTTCTCCCCCACCCACTAGAAATGTCAGGTGATGGTTTGACAATTATCACATTGCTTCTCCAAAAATGGTAATTTGGTAGCTGGAGCCAGGGACAGAAAATCTCCTGCTGATCCACAGCTGTAACATTAAAGTGCTCACTGAATTCAGGCACCAGGGAGAAGCAACTTCCTGGGCATGCACATTAAGAGACAAATGGAGGAAGATGACTTGCCAGAAGCACTCCACCGGAAAAGGAAAGAAAGCCTCAGATGAGCATGCACACAACTTCCTAAACACACTGTATGCTCAATTCACAAAGGTAAGGAGGGCACTGCGTGTGCAGGCAGCCCACCCTAAGGGAAGAATCACGGGAAAAGGGCTCAAGATGGCAGCCTATAAAGTCCTAGGATCACAGTTGAACACGGTGTTTGTTCTCCAAGTTGCCCACTTGGATCTCTTCTAAGGGTTCTTTCCTTTCTTTCCTGTTCTAAAGCCTTTTCAATAAACTTCCAGTCCTGCTCTGAAACTTGACTCAGTCTCTTTTTCTACTTTATGCCCCTCAAATTCTTTCTTCTGAGGAGGCAAGAACTGAGGTCACTGCAGACCTGTATGGATACGCTTGCCCAGATAGCTGCCACCAGTAACAGGGCCAGGAATTAAACACGGACATTCTGGCTTCAAGGTCCAGGCTTTCAACCACCACCCTACCCTACAGTACATGACTGAGGCTCATACAGTGCCTGGGCTGTGCTACCAGTACTGCTATGTGGTAGCCAATCTCATTATCCAGAAATAAAAAGTGACTAACACTGAGGATTTGACTGGAAGGGTTGTCTGGACTGTTCTCACTGAGCACACACCAATGTCCCACCTTTTGAAATCATGAATCTAATCCCTGACAGTCAGAAGCTTACAGTTAAGTGACAAAAGGCTGAGACTGTGATTCTCAGGAAACTTAAGGGACTTGCCCAAGTCATACACCTTACACATGGCAGAACAGGGATTTGATCCAAGTGTCTCAATTCCACTTCAATGCCTTAAATCATTGTCCTGCATTAGAGATGTGTAGAAATTTTTCAGTTTTATTCTTTATCAGCTGACTCAATGCAAAAGCACTAGTCCAAAATTCTATCTAAATGGAAAGGTCTTATTCTACCCCCACCCCATATTTCTCCAATTAACCAATCCAGAGTCACATTCAAGGATAAAGCAGTTTAATTTAGTGGGCTTTTTCCTGACTATATTTTACTTAAAGAAGTCGGCACAAACATCAAGAGAAACACAACTGCTAAAGACAAACTTTGATCCTAAAGACCTCAATGATAACCAGTTAGTTAAAGGGAAAGGCGAAAGAGAAGGAGGAAAAATAAGATGGACATTGGGTTGGGAGACACAGGCAAGAAAATAGAGCCAGGAAATAAGAAGGAAGGGAAGGCGTGGGGGTGAGAATGAAAAGAAAGGTAGAAAGACAGGGTAATGGAGTAAATAACCCATGTCCTGTTCCACTGATCTCTTGAACCACAGACATCAGAGGAAGTTACTGGCTCTTTTTAATGCTATTTTATTTCCACTCTTTGAACTGTTAATTAGCCGATTATCCTCAGTTTGCAGCTTCTTAGTTAGAAAACGATTGCATGTATTTTAACAACGTAGCCTGGCTGATACTGAGTGGACCCCTTGAGACTCAGTTTTGGGTGGGGAGAGCCCATTTGGTGATATCTAAATAGTGTAGATGTGGGTGGGGATGCAGAACAAGCTCTTCCTGCAAATCAGATTCAGACAACCTGAGGCTCCCCACCCACAGTTCTTGGGCAACATGCTCTTCTCAGATTAGCAGCACATAACTCACATAACTGACTTTGCACTTGGTTGTACCTGACTCTAAAAATGTTAATGATCACAAAAATCAAATGCTGACAGAGGCTCTATGTGTGGGAAATGAGGAAGCAAAGGAGTCCTCTTCCCTGATTCTTCCACTTCCTCCTACCAAACCGTCTATTCTCTCTTCCTCCCACCCCTTCTAGCCTCCCCTGAATTCTTTTGCCCATAGATTGCATTGAGCATAATAGGCCTTTGTGGTCAGTGTGGAATCCCATGTTTAAGTGTAGGGTTGGCAGTGAGGAAGGCTGTTTCCGGCAAAGTGATGTCACTGACACTGCAGACAGGAATTCCCTGTGTCCCAGCCAAAAGGCGTAACAATCTGGTGTATTGATGGCCTCAGCAATAAGCACATTGCTTCCACTAAACGAGTCTTCTTCCACATCTGAAATTGAAAAATTATGCCCTGGGGACTCTATGCTTTCTCAAAGCAGCTGCATTTGTCAACAAGCCTTGGTTACTTGCAGATGGTGAGAAAAAGCAAGAAAATCTGTATTGGCCATGTATCTCTAGTGTTGGGTAATAGTGGAAGCAGGGTAAACTGACTCAACCAGGGTGCCTAGCCTTATAGTCTTGTCTCATATACCTTGCCTTCATAAACTCTCTCATTTCTACCACCTTATTTTTGCACCAATGAGGTACAAAATTTAGAGGTTACATACAAATATTGCTTAGAAAAGTGTGCTATAAGCTATACAAAATAAAATTCTAAGCCCCCCAACTGACTGACCAGAACATCTTTTGGCCAAGGGGACCCCAAAGAAACCTTGAAAACTGCATTCTCGGCCAAGATGGAATGGAGGGTGGGAGGGGCTCAGACCCTCTCCCTTGCTAACTAGGATTAGGCTTTCCTTCTCAAGGGCCTAACAGAAACCAGCCCTTTCAAAAGGCTCCACCACTGATATCAATCGACTCCCTTGTGCTGCCCGACCTTTTCTGCCTGATAAGGGATCACTAACCATGGGGTGGTTCTGGCCGGTCTATGAAGAATAGGTAGCTAGTATTTTCACATCCTCTGCTTCACCTTTTGATGTCAGAGGGCCAAAAACTCCATCTAAGATCACCACCATTTTCTGAACATGGAGAAGCAGAAGGCTCAATTACACATGCAGATGGTTCTCCCTTCATAAATATTCATGACTCCTTCTATAGCTTATTGAATATGTATATCTGGCCACCAGCTCTGTGTAAATTCTTGTTCCCTTTGCCCCTCCCTCCAAGTATGTTTCTGGCTTCTGACTGGAGGCTATACTTCCCAACCTGTCAGAATGGCCATCCTGCAGGCTGTAACCTTTTATAAGAAATAAAGTCTCCTCTTCAAAATTTGTAAATTGTATTTCTGTAAGTTAACAAATCAAAGTAAAAAATGACAAACAGAAAAAAATGTTTGCAACAATTATGAAATAGTTGGATTCACTAACATATAAGCATCATTTAAAAATCATTAAGAAAATGATCAGCTCACGTAACAGAAAAATAGGCAAAGAAGATGAATAGGCAAAGCAAAGAAAAAGAAATATATGTGTTATCAACATATTAAATGTATTCTAACTACCCTTAATTAAAGAAATGTAAATGAAAAAAATTATTTTCAGAATAGCAACGTTTTTAAAGTTTGATAAATACATAATATTCACTACACACTTATTAGAATGGCCAAATTTTTTAAAATATTGACAATACAAAATGTTGGTAAGAATGCAGAGCAACTGAAACACTTGTGCCTTGCTGCTAGGGATGGAAAATAACAAAGCCACTTTGAAAAAGTGTTTGGCAGTTTCTTATAAAGTTAAATGTAAACTCACCATAAAATTGAGCAATCCCACACTGAGATATTTACCTGAGAAAAGCAAAGACCTATGTCCACACAAAGATATGTACCTAAATATTTCTAACTGCTTTATTCATAATTGCCAAAACCTCAAAACAATCCAAATGCTATCAACTGGCAAATGTATACAAATTGGGAACAATCATACAATGAAATTCTACTCAGCAATAGAGAAAAAGAATAAACTACTGAATGTAACAACATGTATGAATCTCAAAAGCATTATGCTAAGTAAAAGAAACCAGACTCAAATAGGCTATTTACTTCATGCTTTCTTTGATATGATATTCTGGAAAAGGCAAAACTAAGAACAGAAATTAGATCAGTAGGCAAAGGCTCAGGATGGGGACAGAGGATTGACTACAAAGGGCCACAAAGGAGCTTTTGGAAATAAGATAAATATTCTAGATTTTGATTGTGGTGGTGGTTAAATAACTTTATATATTTGTCAAAATTCATAGAACTTTACACCTTAAAAAAGTGAATTTTACTGTAAATTCAGTAAAGAAATGACATATGTTGACAAAGATTTGGGAAAACAGATACTTCTTGTATGTTGGTAGGAGTAAAAATTTGTAGAACCTCTTTGACGGGGAGGCAATTGAGTAACATCTATCAAAGGGTAAAGCATATATATCCTTTGACTGAAGAATTCTACTTCTAGAAATGTAACCTGCTACTTAGGAATATGTGAAAAAATGGTGCATAGATCGCGACATTCAGTGCAGTATTGTTTGTAATGGCAAAAGACTAAAAATGACTAAAGGTCCATCAACTGGTGTCTGGATATATAAATTCTACTACATTCATACTACATAATTCTATGCAGACATGAAAAAGACTGAGCTAGATCTATGAATGTTGATGCAAACTGTCTTCAAAACATTTCATTATGTGAAAAGCAAGATGTGGGGCCAGGCATGGTGGGTCACAACCCCAGTGCTTTGGGAGGCCAAGGCAGAAGAATCACTTAAGCCCAGGAGTTCGAGACTAACCTGGGCAACATAGGGAGAAACCCTATCTCTACAAAAAATTTAAAAGTTATCCAGGTGTGGTGGCATGTGCTTGTGGTCCCAGCTACTCAGGAGGCTAAGGCAGGAGGGGATTGCTTGAGCTCGAGAGTTCTAAAGGCTTTGAGTCAAAGAGGAAAAATTGTACAGAGGGTTTCCAGTTAAGAGTAAAGTGGCAAAGATACTAGGAGCTGGGAAGGTGAACATTGGGTACTTAGGAAGTTGTGCACTGGTGGTTTAATGTTGACTTTGCCCACTCTAGCACCCTGCTAACCACTCGCCAACCTGATTAACTCAAGCAGCTACCTTTGGGTTCCCATTCATTCTTTCTTGCCAGATCAATGTAATTCCTGTACTCTTTGGGCAGAATTGTAAAGTCTCACTTGGTAGACTTTGGGTGGACTCAAAGTTGTATTTTGAGGTAAATTTGACATCTGCCCCTCTGTCCCTCTGGGGTTATGTATCAGTGTAAGTGAGAAATGCCATCTGGATAAGATATGGTCATACAATTAAATGTCTACGGTAACACTGTCACAGATCATCTGACACCTAACCAGCTGGCTTTCTCTTTAACCATCAACACAGAGTATCTGCACTTTAGATACATGAAAACTCAATCTTATAAATTGATTAGTATCTAGTTCCTGTCAAAATGTGACAGATACTACTGATATTTCAGAATGGCAATATAAGGGTCCCCTGTGTTTTTTTCCAAGCATATTTTTTGTACCCATTTAGTGAGGAGGAAGGTAGGAGGAGTTAGAGAAAGGTTCCTTTACCTTGGAAACAGGAATTTCCTCTGAGAGCAAAACTAGTAAGATGAATATATCATAGATGAGAGTAGCTTTTAGCCAAATCACCCACACTTTAAAAGTTCTTTCAGTCTTGTGGCTTCAGTATCTCCTCAAATCCAGCATATGACTCAGAAAGTAGTGTCCTACTCAATTTTGTACCCTGAGTGAAGAACGAGTATGTGAATATGGCGGGGATGGGGTCATCTACATAGAATAAAAAAGGCAACTAAAATAATCTGTCAATGTATCTCTAGCATGCTCTGGGGAAAGAAGGTGCCTTGGCCTGTGGACTCAAGTACAACATTTCCTTGAAAGTTTTTTTCCCCTACAGTGATGAAGAATGCCTCCTCTAAGATAATCAAACTAACTCCCCCACTTCTGATTTCATGTCTACCAAGCTATCTTACCATGTCAATTTTTCTACAAGGTAAAAAATGAAGACCTGGTATCATTCCTGCTGAAACTATTCCCAGAATAGAGGAGGAGGGACTTCACCCTACCTCATTCTATGAGGCTTACGAGCATCATCCTGATACCAAAACCTGGCAGAGATGCAACAAAAAAAGAAAACTTCAAGCCAATATCCTTGATGAACATGGATGCAAATATCCTCAACAAAATACTGGCAAACCAAATCCAGGAGCACATCAAAAAGTTTATCCACCACAATCAAGTAGCCTTTATCCCTGCGATATAAGGTTGGTTCACCATATGCAAATTGATAAATGTGATTCCTCATGTAAACAGAATTAAAGACAAAAACCACATGATAATCTCAATAGACACAGAAAAGGATTTCTATAAAATTCAACACTCCTTCATGTTAAAAACTCCCTGTATATTAGGTATTGAGGGAATATCCCTCAAAATAATAAGAGCCATCTATGACAAACCCACAGCCAACATCATAGTAAATGGCAAAACCTGGAAGCATTCCCCTTGAAAACTGGCACAAGGCAAGGATGTCCTCTCTCACCACTCCTATTTAACATAGTATTGGATGTCCTGGCTAGGGCAATCAGGCAACAGAAGGAAATAAAGGGCATCCAAACAGGACGATAAGAAGTCAAACTATCCCTGTTTGCAGACAACATGATCCTATATCTAGAAAACCTCATGGCCTCAGCCCCAAAGCTCCTTAAGCTGATTAACAACTTCAGCAAAGTCTCAGGATCCAAAATCAATGTGCAAAACTCCCTAACATTCCATACACCAACAACAGTCAAGCTGAGAGCCAAAGCAGGAAGAGCTCTCCAAGGAGAACTACAAAACACTGCTCAAACAAGTCAGAGGACGGATCCATTCCAAGATGGCTGAAAATGAACAGCTCCGGTCTGCAGCTCCCAGAGTGATTCACCAAGAAGATGGGTGATTTCTGCATTTCCAATTGAGGTACCTGGTTCATCTCATTGGGACTGGTTGGACAATGGGTGCAGCCCACAGAGGGTGAACTGAAGCAGGGCAGGGTGTCGCCTCCACCTGGGAAGTGCAAGGGGTTGGAGGATTTCCCTTTCCTAACCAAGGGAAGCTGTGACAGATTGTACCTGGAAAATGGGATACTCCCACCCAAATGCTGTGCTTTTCCCAAGGTCTTAGCAACCAGTAGACAAGGAGATTCTCTCCTGTGCCTGGTTTGGAAGGTCCCACACCCACGGAACCTGCTCATTGCTAGCGCAGCAGTCTGAGATCAAACTGCGAGGTGGCAGCCTGGCTGGGAGAGGGGCATCCACTATTGCTGAGGCTTGAATAGGTAAACAAAGTGGCCTGGGAGTTCGAACTGGGTGGAGCCCACTGCAGCTCTGCAAGGCCTACCACCTCTAGACTCCATCTCTGTGGGCAGGGCTTAGCTGAACTAAAGGCAGCAGACAACTTCTGCACACTTAAACGTCCCTGCCTGACAGCTCTGAAGACAGCAGTGGTTCTCCCAGCACGGTGTTTGAGCTCTGAAAACAGAGATTGCCCCTTCAGGTGGGTCCCTGACCCCTGTGCAGCCTGACTGGGAGACACCTCCCAGTAGGGGCCGACTGACACCTCATATAGGTGGGTCCCCCTTTGGGATGAAGCTTCCAGAGGAAGGATCAGGCAGCAATATTTTCTGTTCTGCAATATTTGCTGTTCTGCAGCCTCCGCTGGTGATACCCAGGCAAACAGGGTCTGGAGTGGACCTCCCACAAACTCCAACAGACCTGCAGCTGAGGGGCCTGACTGTTAAAAGGAAAACTAACAAACAGAAAGGAATAGCATCAACATCAACAAAAAGGACACCTACACCAAAACCCCATCAGTAGGTCACCAACATCAAAGACCAAAGGTAGATAAAACCACAAAGATGGGGAGAAACCAGAGCAGAAAAGCTGAAAATTCTGAAAACTAGAGCGCCTCTTCTCCAAAGGATCGCAGCTCCTTGCCAGCAATGGAACAAAGCCAGACAGAGAATGACTTTGACAAGTTGACAGAAGTAGGCTTCAGAAGGAAGGTAATAACAAACTTCTCCGAACTAAAGGAGCATGTTTGAACCCATCACAAGGAAGCTAAAAACCTTGAAAAAAGGTTAGATAAATGGCTAACTAGAATAAACAGTGTAGAAAAGACCTTAAATGACCTGATGGAACTGAAAACCATGGCACAGTGACCTATGCACAAGCTTCATTAGCCGATTCGATCAAGTGGAAGAAAGGGTATCAGTGATTGAAGATGAAATTAATGAAATAAAGCAAGAAGAGAAGTTAGAGAAAAAAGAGTAAAAAGAAATGAACATAGCCTCCAAGAAATATGGGACTATATGAAAAGACCAAATCTACATTTGATTGGTGTACCTGAAAGTGACAGGAAGAATGGAACCACGTTGGAAAACACTCCGCAGGATATTATCCAGGAGAACTTCCCCAACCTAGCAAAGCAGGCCAACATTCAAATTCAGGAAATACAGAGAACATCACAGAGATACTCCTCAAGAAGAGCAACCCCAACACACATAATCGTCAGATTTACCAAGATTGAAATTAAGGAAAAAATGTTAAGAGCAGCCAGAGAGAAAGGTCGGGTTACCCACAAAGGGAAGCCCATCAGACTCACAGCGGATGTCTTGGCAGAAACTCTACAAGCCAGAAGAGAGTGGGGGCCAGTATTCAACATTCTTAAAGAAAAGAATTTTCAACTCAGAATTTCATATCCAGTCAAACTAAGCTTCATAAGTGAAGGAGAAATAAAACCCCTTACAGACAAGCAAACACTGAGAGATTTTGTTACCAATAGGCCTGCATTACAAGAGCTCCTGAAGGAAGCACTAAACATGGCAAGGAACAACCTGTACCAGCCACTGCAAAAACATGCCAAATTTGAAGACCATCAATGCAAGGAAGAAACTGCATCAACTAACGGGCAAAATAACCAGCTAACATCATAATGACAGGATCAAATTCACACATAACAACATTAACCTTAAATGTAAATGGGCTAAATGCCCCAATTAAAAGACATAGACTGCAAATTGGATAAACAGTCAAGACCCATCAGTGTGCTATATTCAGGAGACCCATCTCATGTGCAAAGAACGCACATAGGCTCAATATAAATGGATGGAAGTAGATCTACCAAGCAAATGGAAAGCAAAAAAAAGAGGGGTTGCAATCCTAGTCTCTGATAAAACAGACTTTAAACCAACAAAGATCAAAAGAAACAAAGAAGGCCATTACATAATGGTAAAGGGATCAATTCAGCAAGAAGAGCTAATTATCCTAAATATATATTATATATGCACCCAATACAGGAGCACCCAGATTCATAAAGCAAGTCCTTAGAGACCTACAAAGACACTTAGACTCCCACACAATAATGATGGGAGACTTTAACACCCCACTGTTAATATTAGACAGATGAATGAGACAGAAGGTTAACAAGGATATCCAGGACTTGAACTCAACTCTGCACCAAGCAGACCTAATAGACACCTACAGAACTCTCCATCCCAGATCAACAGAATATACCAATGACAAAAATCACATGATTATCTCAACAGATGCAGAAAAGGCCTTCTACAAAATTCAACAATGCTTCATGCTAAAAACTCTCAATAAACTAGGTGTTGAGGGAATGTATCTCAAAATAATAAGAGCTATTTACGACAAACCCACAGCCAATATCATACTGAATGGGCAAAACCTGGAAGCATTCCCTTTGAAAACTGGCACAAGACAGAGATGCCCTCACTCACCACTCCTATTCAACACAGTGTTGGAAGTTCTGGCCAGGGCAATCAGGCAAGAGAAAGAAGTAAAAGGTATTCAATTAGGAAAAGACAAAGTCAAATTGTCCCTGTTTGCAGATGACATGATTGTATATTTAGATAACCCCATCGTCTCAGCCCAAAATCTCCTTAAGCTGATGAGCAACTTCAGCAAAGTCAAAGGAAACAAAATTAATGTGCAAAAATCACAAGCATTCTTATACACCAATAACAGACAAACAGAGAGCCAAATCATGAGTGAACTCCCATTCACAATTGCTACAAAGAGAATAAAATACCTAGGAATCCAACTTACAAGGGATGTAAAGGACCCCCTTCAAGGAGAACTACAATCCACTGCTCAACGAAATAAAAGAGGACACAAATAAATGGAAGAACATTGCATGCTCATGGATAGGAAGAATCAATATTGTGAAAATGGCTATACTGCCCAAGGCAATTTATAGATTCAATGCCATTCCTAACAAGCTACCAACGACTTTCTTCACAGAATTGGAAAAAACTACTTTAAAGTTCCTATGGAACCAAAAAAGAGCCCACATTGTCAAGACAATCCTAAGCAAAAAGAACAAAGCTGGAAGCATCACATTACCTGACTTCAAACTATACTACAAGGGTACAGTAACCAAAACAGCATGGTACTGGTACCAAAACAGAGAGACAGACCAATAGAACAGAACAGAAGCCTCAGAAATAACACCACACATCTACAATCATCTGATCTTTGACAAACCTGATAAAAACAAGAACTGGAGATAGGATTCCCTATTTAATAAATGGTGCTGGGGAAACTGACTAGCCATATGTAGAAAGCTGAAACTGGATCCCTTCCTTACACCTTATACAAAAATTAATTCAAGATGGATTAAAGAATTAAATGTTAGACCTAAAAACCATAAAAACCCTAGAAGAAAACTTAGGCAATGCCATTCAGGACATAGGTATGGGCAAGGACTTCATGACTAAAACACCAAAAGCAATGGCAACAAAAGCCAAAATGGACAAAAGGGATCTAATTAAACTAAAGAGCTTTTGCATGGCAAAAGAAGCTACGATTAGAGTAAACAGGCAACCTACAGAGTGGGAGAAAATTTTTGTGATCCACCCATCTGACAAAGAGCTAATATGCAGAATCTACAAAGAACGTAAACAAATTTACAAGAAAAAAAAAACAAACAACCCCATCAAAAAGTGGGCAAAGGATATGAACAGACACTTCTCAAAAGAAGACATCTATGCAGCCAACAGACACATGAAAAAAAGCTCATCATCACTGGCCATCAGAGAATTCAAATCAAAACCACAATGAGATACCATCTCACACCAGTTAGAATGGCAATTATTAAAAAGTCAGGAAAGAACAGATGCTGACGAGGCTGTGAAGAAACAGGAAGGCTTTTACACTGTTGGTGGGAGTGTAAACTAGTTCAACCATTGTGGAAGACAGTGTGGCGATTCCTCAAGGATATAGAACTAGAAATTCCATTTGACCCAGCAATCCCACTACTGGGTATCTACCCAAAGGATTATAAAGCATGCTACTATAAAGAAACATGCATATGTATGTTCACTGCGGCACTATTCACAATAGCAAAGACTTGGAACCAACCCAAATGCCCATCAATGATGGATTAAGAAAACGTGGCACATATACACCATGGAATACTATGCAGCCATAAAAAAGGATGAGTTCATGTCCTTTGCAGGACATGGATGAAGCTGGAAACCATCATTCTCAGTCAACTATCACAAAGACAGAAAACCAAACATCACATGTTCTCACTCATAGGTAGGAATTGAACAATGAGATCGTGTGGACACAGGGCGGGGAATACCACACACCAGGGCCTGTCAGTGGGTGGGGGACTTGGGGAGGGATAGCATTAGGAGAAATACCTAATGTAAATGACAAGTTGATGGGTGTAGCAAACCAACATGGCACATGATACCTATGTATCAAACCTATACATTGTGCACATGTACCCTAGAACTTAAAGTATAATTTTAAAAAAAGAAGGTGGGAAATAAATCATTCAAAACAAAAAATAAATAAATAAATTCATAGCTATGCTAATTACCCTAAAAAAAAAAAAAGAAACAGTTTACAACCTGCTCTCTCTCTCTCTCTCTGAGGTCTGCTATCTGAGAGCTTCCTTTGCACAATAAAACTTGGTCTCCACAATCCTTTATCTTTAACCTGAACATTCCTTTTTATAGATCTCAGGTCTTTTGACAAACTCAACCAATTGTCAACCAGTCAATGTTTAAATTTACCTATAGCCTGGTAGCCCTCACTTTTAGTTCTCCTACCTTTCTGAACCAAACCAATGTATTTCTTAAATGTATTTGATTGATGCCTCATGCCTCTCTAAAATATATAAAACCAAGCTGTACCCCAATCACCTTGGGCACATGTTCTCAGGACCTCCCAAGGGCTGACAGGCCATGGTCACTCATGTTTGGATCAGAATAAATCTAAAAAGTCAGAGATGACACAAACAAATGGAAAAACATTCCATGCTCATTGATAGGAAGAATCCCTATCATAAAAACAGCCATACTGCCCAAAGCAATTTATAGATTCAATGCTATTCTTATTAAACTACCATTGAGATTCTTCACAGAACTAGAACAAACTATTTTAAAATTCATATGGAACCAAGAAAAAGCCCAAATAACCAAGGCAATGCTAAGCAAAAAAAACAAAGCTAGAGGCATCATGCTATTTGACCTCAAACTATACTACAGGGCTACAGTAACCAAAACAGCATGGTACTGGTACAAAATCGACACAGAGACCAATGGAACAGAATAGAGAACCCAGAGGCAGAGGTTGCAGCGAGTGGAGATCACACCATTGCACTCCAGCCTGGGCAACAAAAGCAAATCTCTGTCTCAAAAATAAATAAATAAAAATAAAAAATAAATTTAAAAAAAGAATAGAGGACCCAGAAATAAGGCCACGCATCTACAGCCACCTGATCTTGGATAAACCTGACAAAAACAAACAATGGGGAAAGGATTCCCTATTCAATTAATGGTGCTGGGATAACCAGCTAGACATATGCATAAGACTGAAGCTGGACTCCTTCCTTATATCATATATAAAAGTTAACTCAGGATGGATTAAAGACCTAAATGTAAAACCCAAAACTATAAAAACCCTGAAAGACAACCTAGACAATACCATTCCGGACATAGGAATGGGCAAAGATTTCATGAGGAAGACATCAAAAACAATACCAACAAAAGCAAAAATTGACAAATGGGATCTAATGGAACTAAAAAGCTTTTGCACAGCTGTTGTGGGAAGTCAGGGACCCTGAACGGAGGGACTGGCTGGAGCCAAGGCAGAAGAACATAAATTGTGAAGATTTCAAGGACTTTTATCAGTTCCCAAAATTAATACTTTTGTAATTTCTTACACCTGCCTATATGCAAGCTCTGAACATAAATTTTGAAGATTTCATGGACATTTATCATTTCCCCAATCAATACTCTTATAATTTCTTATGCCTGTCTTTACTTTAATCTCTTAATCCCATCATCTTCATAAGCTGAGAATGTATGTCATCTTAGGATCCTGTGATGATTGCATTAACTGTACAAATTGTTTGTAAAACATGTGTGTTTAAACAATATGAAATCAGTGCACCCTGAAAAAGAACAGAATAACAGCGATTTTCAGGGAATAAGGAAAGATAACCATAAAGTCTGACTGCATGCAGGGTCGGACAGAATAGAGCCATATTTTTCTTCTTGCAGAAAGCCTATAGATGGATGTGTGAGTAGGAGAAACATTGCTGAATTCTTTTCCCAGCAAGGAGTAACCCTGGGGAAGGAATGCATTCCTGGGGGTAGGTCTGTAGACAGCCACTCTGGGAGTGTCTGTCTTATGCAGTTGAGATAAGGACTTAAATAAGCCCTGGTCTCCTGCAGTACCCTCAGGCTTACTAGGATTGGGAAATTCCAGCCTGATAAATTCTAGTCAAACCGGTTGTCTGCCCTTGAACCCTGTTTCCCGTTAAGATGTTTATCAAGACAATGGGTGCACAATGGGACATAGGCCCTCATCAGTAATTCTAATTTTGCCTTGCCTTGTGACCTTTATTGCCCTCTGAAGCATGTGATCTTTGTGACTTACTCCCTGTTCATACACTTCCTCCCCTTTCAAAATCCCTATGGAAAACTTGCTGGTTTTGCAGCTTGGGGTCGCCATCATGGTCCTACCAATATGTGATGACACCCCCAGAGGCCCAGCTGTAAAATTTCTCTCTTTGTATTCTTTCTCTTTATTTCTCAGACCAGCTGACACTTAGGGAAAATAGAAAGAACCTACGTTGAAATATTGGGAGCTAGGTCCCCCGATACACAGCAAAATGAACTATCAACAGAGTAAGCAGACAACCTACAGAATGGGAGAAAAATTTTGCAACTTATGCGTCCAGCAAAGATCTAATATCTGGCATCCATAAGAAATTTAAACAAATTTACAAGAAAAAAAACAAACAACCCCATTAAAAAGTGGGCAAAGGACATGAACAGACACTCTTCAGAATAAAACATACATGTGGCCAACAATCATATTAAAAAAGCTCAACATCACTGATCATTAGAGAAATGCAAATCAAAACCACAATAAGACACCATCTCACACCAGTCAGAATGGCTATCATTAAAAAGTAAAAAAATAACAGATGCTGGCAAGGTTATGGAGAAAAAAGAATGCATATACACTGTTAGTGTAGTGTAAATTAGTTTAACCATTTTGGAAGACAGTGCAGTGATTCCTTAAAGACCTATAAAGAGAAATAACATTTGACCCAGAAATCCCATTACTGGATATATACCCAAAGGAATATAAATCATTCTATCATAAAGACATATGCACACATGTGTTCACTGCAGCACTATTCACAATAGCAGAGACATGGAATCAACCTAAATGCCCATCAATCATAGACCAAATAAAGAAAACGTGGTACATATACACCATGGAATACTACACAGCCATGAACAAGAAAGATATCATGTCCTTTGCAGGAACAGGGATGGAGCTGGAGGCCATTATCCTTCACAAATTAATGCAGGAACAGAAAAACAAATGCCACCTATTCTCACTTATAAGTGAGAGCCAAATGATGAGAATACATGGACATATAAAGTGGCATAACACACCCAGGAGGGTGGAAGGTGGGAGGAGAGAGAGGATAAGGAAAAATAACTAATGGAAACTAGGCTTAATACCCAGGTGATGAAATAATCTGTACAATAAACTCCCATGACACAAGTTTACATATATAACAGACCTGCACATGTACCCCTGAACTTAAAAGTTAAAAAAATGAGCTGATCATTGGTAATCCCTAAATGGGTATTATGCCTTAGACACCCATCTCTTATATGCTTGGTTTCACATGATTCTCATTCTTTTCATTCCATCAGGCGAAATAGATTGTCTGTCTGTATAAAACCTGGGCTACCTATAGAACACAGAAGCAATGTGAAGACCACCGAAACCACATATTCAGCAAAATATGTGTGCTTCTTGCTCACACACAGATGGTCTGTTTTCTTATTTGCTCACATTCACAGAAGTAGGAGTGGTGCAGCCACAGAAGGAAGGTCAATGCAGACAACAGTAACTCCACATACATTTTCTCCTTCAGAGTTACAATAATGTTCTGAGTGGAGGAAAATGTGTCTCCACCTTAACAAAAGCTTGGGATACCAAACTGAAGGAAGAATACATTATAGTACTTGGAAATTACTTGTAAAACATTTGAAATTCTTTATAGAAATTCCTAAAAACCCAAAGACTCTTGGGAACACATGAGTTAAAAAGGAAAACTTTACCCCACCTTCTGGGAAGGTCTTGTTGCCTAGAACTGACCTCTGGGAATGGCTTGTCCCATCTTTAGGGAAAGGATAGCTAGTAAAGACAATATTTGGATAACCAAGACAATATTAGGCCTACCCTCCACCCATTCTCTCAGGATTGGGTGGGGTGAAGCCACATCCTCTCTTCTCAGAGCTTTTTATAGTGTTTATTCCACCTCTCTCCCCTTCAGTTCTCTCCCTCCGGCATTCCCAGGGAGCTGATCCATGCCACACCAGTTCTTATTACTTGACTTGCTCTAACTTGGTTTTTTTTTTAATTCTCCTGGCAATAAGTGCCTTTCTAAATTCCACCTCTCTACAACCCACTTGCTCAACCCACTGCATCTGGTTCCTGCTCCCATTCCACTAAAGCTGTTCACACAAATATCACCAACAACCTCATAGTACCAAATCCAGTAGACACATCTCAGTATCTACATTTCATGTGCAATTTGACATTTGACATCTCAGTATATAAGCACTCTCCTTTCCTGGCTCCCATGACACCAGGTTCTTCCAGTAACCATCCTACTTCCCCTACTTTGCCAGCTTCTCTTTTACACCACACCCTTTAAATATGAATGATCCACAGTGTTCCATCTTGGGATGTTGGTTCATCTCATTTTATATACATATGCCAACTGAATGGTGATGACTCCCTACTCAACTATGGGGATGGCAAGTCCTTAATCTCTATGAGGTCAACTCCCCAACCTCTATAGGAATGACATCCTACTTTCTATGGGGATGATGCTTGATACAGTCTGGATGTTTTCATCCTCCAAATATCATGTTAAAATGTGATCTTCAATGTTGAAGGTGGGCCTAGTGGCAAGTTTTTGTGTCACAGGGGTGGATCCCTCATGAATGGCATGGTGTCCTCTCCATAGTAATGAGCAAGTTCTTGTTCTGTTAGTTCACACAAGAGCTAGTTGTTTAAAAGAGCCTGGCACCTCCTTCTTTCTCTCTTGCTCCCTCTCTCACCATGTGATATGCCCATTGCCTTCTGCCACGATTGTAAGCTTCCTGAGGCCCTCACCAGAAGCAGATGTTGGCACTATGCTGCTTGTGTGCAAGCACCATGTTACAGGCTGTACCTGCAGGACTGTGAGCCAAATAAACCTCTTTTCTTTATAAATTACCCAGTCTCAGGCATTCCTTTATAGAATGCAAACAGACTAACACAATACCCTAATCTCTATGAGGATAACTTCCTAACCTCTATGACGACAAGTCCCCTGTCTTTATGGCCATGATTCCCTGATCTGTATTTCCAGCCTAGACTTTTCTCTTGAGCTCAAGATTTATAATGCTAGTCATCTACTGGACATATCTGCTTGGATGTTTTACAGCCAAACTCACCATGTCTAAAATTTAACTTTTTACCCACTCTAAATTAATCTTTTTACATAATCGGCTCCATAAAGATCACCACTTTCCCTCTAAGTCCCCCTATATTCCCTCTTCTCCCTCCAATCTCCAAGTTTTGTTGATTCCACCCACTAAATACCTCTCAAATCTATTTGTTTATCTCCTTATTTTGTTTTTGGGTTTTTTTCAGATAGAGTCTTGCTCTGTCACCCAGGCTGGAGTGCAGTGGCATAATTACAGCTCACTACAGCCTTGAACTCCTGGACTCAAGTGATTCTCTTATCTCAGCCATCTGAGTAGCTAGGGACTATGGGTGTGTACCATCGCGCCTGGCTAATTTTTTTGTAGAGACAGGGTCTCAATATGTTGCCCAGGCTGGTCTCAAACTCCTGGCCTCAAGTGACCCTCCTTCCATAGCCTCCCAAGTAATTGGGATTACCGGTGTAAGCCACCATGCCCAGCCCATTTTTCTCTGTATTTCTTCCCTGGACTCCTACAATAACTTCTGTAGAGGCCTCCCCACCTCTAGGTGCTTCCCCTTCCAACCCATCATCTACTTAAAAGCTAACATAGTCATCCTAAAAATGCAGACCTCAGTATGTGGCCCTAACCAGTATGAAGTTCTTCAATTATGGCCTCTATGTCCCTCAAAAGCCAAACTCTTCAGCAACTATTTTAAGACCATTCTAACCATCTAACCACACAACCCATGTATAGTTTAAGGTGTTGGTCTCTAAATGGGGTCTTTTTTTCCTATCCTCCTGCCTGATGGTAAAATGTTCCTGTTTCTTTCTTGTACCTGAAACAGTATTCTTTCCTCTGTTATTTATCTAACTAACTCTACCTTATGAGGAAATTGAGGCTCAAATAGTTAGTTTATGTGTTATCACTTCCAGGAAGTCTTTCTGAGAAAGGTTTTCCCCTTCTCTAATGATGGATGAAATACCATCATTATGAGAGGATCCTTGGCAATCCTCTCATAGCACCCTTCTCACAATGCTATAATAGCCTTTAATTGCGTCAGTCTCCACTATGAGACAGAGCCCCTTAAGAACAAGGTGTGCCTCTCCAGAGTCCAGCAAAGGGTCTGGCCTATAGCAGTGTTACATATGTCAGTTGAATGACTGAAATGGATTTAGACTTTTAGTGCACAATGTTTTCCATCAAAAAAGTGGAGGTATATATTTGACTACTTCAAATGTGTTTTAACTTCTCAATTCCATGATTCTCACTATTTTTAGTAAGGCTTCCAGGCAACCTCAACCTCAGTTTGCATGTTTTCTAGGAAGCAAGAGGACAGACATTTGGGCAGTAAACCCAAAATCTGGATCTCAGAGCTTAATCATAAACTCCATGGGATATTTTTTCACTGACTTTCCAAGAATAGTAGACTCAAATGCCATGTTTATAATGGAAGAAATTATACACTCAGCTGGTCACTGGTCGTTCCTTAGCAAACATGGTTAATTCTCCATTGTATCTGAGAATCCGTCATTCTGATTAAGGAAATGCAGTATGACTAGGTACCAATGCATCTCCTGCGAAATGGGATCTCAACCCTGCCTCTTACTAGCTGCATGACCTAGGCAAGTTATTTAACCCGTCTAAATTTTCATGTTCTAGATAAAATTTTAAAGATGTAACTTATTTAGGTAAGTTGATGTGAATAGATAGTGAGCTCTGTATGAAAAAATGATTAGAGTGACCTCACCGGACTCCATGGTCTTAGTTACTGTCCATAGGTGGGAAATACTCTATATTTGGTCCAGACATATGTATTATTGAACTTTCAGCTGCCTCCTTCACCTTTTAGCTTGGATATTTCACAGGCACCTTAAACCTATTGTGCACAAACAGAATTCATGCTCTCCTTTCCTCTGCAAAACTGTTTCTCCTCCAGCTTTCCATAACTCATTGTTCATAGTTCAGTGAACATCAACCACTCATCCAGTTACTGACACCAAGAACAGCGAGCGGCATCATCCTGTATTCCTTCCCCACCCTCACCCTTTATGTCCAAGCAACTCACTAATTCAGCAAATGTCCCTGAGACTTTGTACCAAGCTTTGGAACCTCCCAAAGATTCTGATGCCATGTAACCCTCTCCATCACTCTAGTGTCTTCTTAGTCCCATCATCATGCCCTCCCACAGAAGACTCCTAACTGGTCCTCCTGCATCCACTCTTACCTATCACCAATCTGCTTTCCAGCTACAGCCAGAGTAATCTTTTCAAAGGGTCTATATGATCACATCACCCACTTGTTACTTATAATACTTCATAGCTTCCCATTACTTTTATAAGAAAGAACACAATCCTTTATCTAGCCCATATGTCGTGTATGTTCTGGCCCCTCCCTGGGTCTCCAGCTTCTCTAATCACCATATTTCCTTCACTGTTTGCCCCCTTTCAGCCCTCACTTCACTATGCTGTCCCTGCCCAGAGCCCTAGCACAATTTATGTACTCTGTCTGGAACATTTTCTTCCCATCCTCTTTGTTTAGCTATTTTCTATTTACCCTTCTAGATCCCAGCAGAAAGTCACTTCCTCAAGGATGCCTCAGAAAATCCTACCCTGAACCCCACACTAACTGGTGCCCTTCACAGCACTCTGAGCTTTTTCTTCATAGCACTTAAGGCTATTATAATGAATTGTCTACCTGTGTAAGTCTTTCACCAGAGCAGTCCTCAATTCCGGATGTATACATTAGGTTCACTGGAGACCTTTGTAAAAATGTCAACTCTGGGGTCCCATCTCAAAGCACTTAAATCAGAATCCCTCGGGGGTTGGGGGGCCTGGGCACTGACATTTTTTAATGGCTCCCTGGTGCCATGTGCAGCCAGGGTTGGGAATCACTGGGTAGGAGGGCAAGGACCATGTCTGCTGCTTATCTATGACTTCATCCCTCGTGCTGAGCACTTAGCAGTGTCTGCACAGAGTAGGCACTTGATAAATGGCAACTGTACTTATGATTGTTGTTTTTGCTATGGTTGATAGGTTTATGATTACAAAGATCATTAAACTATATGACTTTTTTTCACATTTTTGGCCTCTGTGATTCTTTGCCACAGAACTCTAAAAAATAATAATAATAAAACTGTAGTAACCAAATCATCTTTTAAAAATTCAATGAGTTTCTATTTTCCTGTCAACATAGAGCTTCGATTAAGGATTGACCAGAACCTACTAGACATGTTTTTACTAAAAGCTATATCTCCAAAATGAAACAAAATACAGTATACTTAAAAATCCAATTCATGGCCGGGTGCGGTGGCTCAAGCCTGTAATCCCAGCACTTTGGGAGGCCGAGACGGGCGGATCACGAGGTCAGGAGATCGAGACCATCCTGGCTAACACGGTGAAACCCCGTCTCTACTAAAAATACAAAAACTAGCTGGGCGAGGTGGCGGGCGCCTGTAGTCTCAGCTACTCGGGAGGCTGAGGCAGGAGAATGGCGTAAACCCGGGAGGCGGAGCTTGCAGTGAGCTGAGATCCGGCCACTGCGAGACTCCATCAAAAAAAAAAAAAAAAAAATCCAATTCATATCATACAATGCCGTTTTATGCAGATATATATTAGAAATTACAGTCATTAGTGACTTTCTGATTTTGTAATGATATGAATTAATTGGATTGACCACTGTGACATCATTCTGATCCTATTTGATTTCACAATTCTCTGTTCATTTTTCTCTCCTGTCACATTAACTGTCTTGTCACGTAAATGTCAAACCACCACCCACCACAGCTCAGTGGTTAGTTCTGAAGTTTCTTCTGCTTGCTGCTTTCCTGTTCAGCCCCATGTCAGAGGGGAGGCCCTGGACAACTTCTCCTTTAAATAACCTTCTAAAGACATGGTTTCTCTAATCCAATTCTTAACCAACAACCTGCATCAGAATCACCTGGAAGGCTTATTACAACTGCTTGACCCCATCCTCAGAGTTTCTGATTCAGTAAGTCTGAGGTGAGGCCAGGGCATCTGCATTTCTAACAAGTTGCTAGGTGATGCTCTGCTGCAGGTCCAGGGACTACACTTTGAGAACCACTGCTTTAATTCATAACACACATAAGTAACCCCCTAATTAATGGCGGATGAGAGGGGGAGAAAAAGAGTGAAGAGCAAGTGTGAGGCCTTTTAGGGATACAATGGGTGAAGACTACTCAAGTTATTCTCTATACTTAAAGCCCAACCGGGGCCTTTTCCCCATAATTTTAGGGGTCTTTTCCCTTCATTATTTTTTTATAAACAACTCAACATATCTCATCCATACTTCTTTTTTTATAAGAAAGAGATCATGTAGGGGCAGCCTATTCCTTATTAGGAAGTCTATGCCTTATTAGGCAATTCCCTTGGTCACTATTAGCCTACTTTTTAGAAGCAGTTCTAGTTCACCATTCTTGAAGTTAGCCAGTTTAATGAAATTGCTTTTGGGACTGTTTAAGACAATGGTGGGAGGGGAACTGAAATAGCAGTGAGGAAATTGCTAAGAAGCTATTCAAAGAAACAAGCTTCAAAATCATTTTAGGAGGTTTCAGCTGGTGTTGGGAGGAAGCAATGATGTAAGGAATCCCAAGGCACCCCAAAGAAAGCATAGTAAGCCCAAGACCAGTACCCTGGCAAGATGCTGGGCACACAAGCATGGTACTATGGTTGGAATACATAGCCAGAGTGAACGCGACATTTCAGCCTTTGCAGTTACGCACACCAAAGCCATGAATTCAGATGAATGCAGAGCACATCTTTACTCTGCAGGAAGAGTGACTAGGATAACAAATGGTTTCCCGTGTTGCCTTCATTGCTGGGTGTTAAACAAAAATTATAGGAGGCCACTGTTTTGGACTAAACTCCTGCACTAGGCCCCAACAGACCAGACTAAAAACCAAAATAGAGTCACTTATCTAAGATTCTGCTTCTCCAAACCTTGAGTTTGTTATCTGGCCTTCTGTGAAATCAGGAGAGGGAGGCAACAGCCTAATTTCCCAACAGGCCAGTTTCAGTCTTCAATTGGCAATCATTAAGTTCCCTCTGTTTTAATTCTTACCACAGAGTAACCTGATGTTAACCAATCAGTTATCTTTCCATCTTTCTATCTTCCTATCCCCACAATGAAAGTAACTTTGAAATGACCAATCTACTTTTTGCTCTTTGTTTCTGCTTTCTTCAGCCCTTTCTCTGTCTAGAAAGCCTGCTGCCTCTGGTCAACTCATTGGAACACTTACTTTATGTTATGGAATGAAGTGTTGCCCAATTCTAAAATCGCAATAAAGCCTATTGAGATGTTTAAACTACATTTGTTGTAATTTTGTCTTTTGACAGGGGCCTGTGGGGCACTCGGGTGACCAACCACCCCAGTTTCCCTGGGATTGTCCTGGTTTTAACACTGAAAGTGCTGCATCCCAAGAAACCTCTCAGTCCCAGGCAAACCAGGGTGGGTTGTCAGATGGACACTCCCATCTTCTTCAGCCACGATTTCTTCTCATACCATTCCCACTCAGTCACACTTTTTTTGATGTTTTTTTTAACTATGCAAGGCACCCTCTCCTCTAAGCTGTGCTGTCTCCTGGTAAGCTCTGGCACTTTTAGTCTCTCTTAAGCAATTCTCTTTACTCCCCTGAGCTCAGTTTTGTACATGACTTCACTGTCATCTTCAGGTTTTCCACCATGCTGGCTTCTAAAATAGCCCCCATGAACACGATTTCTTTTTTTCGGACCAAAAAAAAAAATCTCAAAGTTGAAAGGATCCTTAGAGTTCATGCACTCTGGAGCTCCCTGGGGACTTTCTGTAGTCCTGCCTGGGGCAATTGCATCAGAACCTCTGGCATGGGGACCAGGCACTGTTCACTTTTAACACCCCCACCTCCTGCCAGGTGATTCTAATGTACAGCCAAGGTTCTCCCTTGTGAACCTCTGACTTAGTCCAACTCCTTCCAAGTGGCAATCCTGTTTAAAAGATGGGTATTTACCCTCTGCAGTAAAATTCTCCACTGATGGGACAGAAGTGCAAATCCACATAGTCCAAGCCATTGCCAGACATGTCTAACTGTTAGCAATCTATCTCGACCCAAGTTCTGTTTCATTCTAACTTCCACTCTCTGATCCCAGCTCAAAGCTACAAAACAAGTTAGAATTTGTTTACTTCATTAAAAATTTGTTTTTCAGGTCCTCAAGGGTTGCCAGTATATAAACCCCATCCTCAAGTCCCCTATTCTCCAGGCTAAATAGCTCGAGCTCCATTTACCATTCTTCACATACCATGATTTTCAGATTTTATGTCACCTTAATTACCCTCCACTAGATGCCTTTCAGTTTGTAATGTCCCTCTCAAAATACATTGCTCTGAACTGAATACAGCAGATATAGTGAAGTTATTATAGCCCTTCATCTGGAAACTAAACATTAATTAACACTGTTTAAATATGACTCATCATTTTAGATACTCATACTGAGGGCTATGGTCTGGTAAAACCTACAGATCTTCACATGAACTACCTCCAAGTCAGGATTCTCACCTTGTGTGTATCAATTAAATGTCAACCTACGGTTTCAGCTCATTTTTCCAGCCTGATAATACTTGATCCTTTTATGTAATACATTGCAGTCTCACTAAAAGCTATGTACTGTTAGCAAATCTGCTAAGCATGCTTTCTAAATTTTCGGTCATGTCATTGATAAATCGTGCCATGTAAGACAACAAGAAGGACAGAATCTTGTGGTATATTTCCCCATCACCTTTCTTTAAGGAAGATTTCAAACTATTTATCAACATGATTTGGCCATGGTTCATGTTAGTACCAATCCTTTTAGTTCATTTTTATCCAACCTCTATTTCTCCAACTCATCTTTAAGCATATCATGAAAGACTCTGCTATACATTTTTTTCATACTGAAGTACTCACAAGTAAAATGATATAATGTCTGAGATTTGCTTAGAATAGTCCAATAACAACAAAAAGGTATGGTGGGGAGGAAAGTGACAGATGAAACAAAAAAAAAAAATCTGACTATTGATAGTTTGTGATGATGGGTAATGGGTATATAATGGTTTATTATATTATTCTCTTCATCTTGTATTTGTTTGAAAATTTCTACAACTAAAAAACATTTTTAAACTCTTGATGAAATAAACTTCGGTTAGCCATTGAACAACATGGAAGTAGGGGGTACTGACCTCCATGGAGTTGAAAATCTGCATGTAACTTTTGACTCCTCAAAAACTTAACTAACAGTCTGTTGGCCAATAACATACACAGTCAATTTACACATATTTGCTATTTTACATGTATTATATGCTCCATAAAAGATTATACTTATAATAAAGTAAGTTACATAAAAGAAAATGTTATTAAGAAAATCATAAAGAAGAGAAAATACATTATAGTCCTGTACTGTATTTATCAATATGGTAAGTTTGCAAGATCCCCCATCTACAAGATGAATCATCTGTCTGAAGTGGTGAGCAACCTCAGCTGCAGACCTCAACCCACAGTTCATATCAAGCAATTCAACTTTTTCTTGTAATATCATCAGTCATGACTTTTCTCTGCTTCTTGAGAGCACTTCCAATATCACTCATGGTACTTTGCATGGGTCCTATGGTGTTATTCAAAGTTTACAGTGTTGCACTAAACACAATGAAAAATACTCAAAATACTCGAGAACCATGAGAGATCATTTTTACTGCAATATGCAATTTATGGCATTCTAGGCAGATACTTACAACACCTGAGCTCACTGTAACAGCAAGAGGAAGTGGCTACAAAATTATTACAGTAGTATGGTATGTACTGCAGTTAATTTTATGCAGTTATGACTTAATACTGCATCTTTATATTTGTTTAAATTTCTCTCAACTGTAAGTGGTGTCATGCATAGTCTGTAATTGTGTTAGCTTTGATGAATGTTAACTTTTTATAATAGATTTGTGTATATTTCATGGTAGTAATGATAGAATAGATTAATATCTACATATATTTTGTGCATTCATGGCATACCTTTCACCTAATTTTTTTCAATATTTCTAGGCTATATGGTTCCTCTTTGAGTTTTTCCAATTGTTTCAAAGTGGACCCATATAATTCAAATCTGTGTTGTGCAAGGGTCAACTGTACACTGTTTCTATGAATTTGAGAGACTGCCAAAATTTCTTAACTCTAGAGCCCTTCTAAATATTTCACATGTTAGAGTAATTTGATGTAAGTTGATTCAATAAATGCAAGCCAGTTTCCAGTGACTGGAGCTTTCTTTTTTAGGTGCCAACAAATCTTCCATATTTATTTTAAGACTTTGCCAAGTATCAACTCATACGGAGTTTCCTGGACACATTCTCTTTCATCTTTTACTATTTAGATTACCAATTCCAATAATTTAAAGAGCATATCTCTCTAAAATTCTTCAAACTTATTTAGAAAAGTCAAGGGCTCTCAATAAATTCTCATCCATTTCAATGACTTCTTAATTGTGTATGTTTTACTTTGTACTGATTGAACTCCATTTTTCTAGATGGAAGCAAAACAGAAGTTCAGAGGTTCCAATTCCTTTGCATCATCCATGATCACTGTGCATCCCTCTTCCTGTTCATGTTCTTGCACTGAACTGTAACCAAAATAACTTTTGTTATCTTTAGCATTTTTTCCTCCATGCCTCATCGCCAGCAGATATTTAGTCCAAGTGATGCTACTTTTAAAAGAATTATCCTAGCTTCTAAACATTCTTCTCAATTACTTGCCATCCCTTTCTCTATTGTACAAATCCTTGGAGAAAAGCTGTTTATTTTATAAAAGCCATAGTCACCATAGAAATTTTTAGAAAATAGAAAAAACAATATATAAGAAAATTAAACTCACCCAAACTTTCTGGCCTCCTCATAAAGTTCCTCTGATCAAATAAGTGTTTTAACTGCTTTTCACTTTTCTCATCCATTATGATTATTTATTATTGTATAATCAGATTTCTCATTTAGTTATTTCTTTTTCAGACTCGCTTTTCTTCTTCTTCTTCTTCTTTTTTTTTTTTTTTTTTTTTTGACAGAGTCTCACTTTGTCGCCCAGGCTGCAGTGCTGTGGCACAAATCTCAGCTCACTGCAACCTCTACCCTCCACCTCCCATGTTCAAGTGATTCTCCTGCCTCAGCCTCCAAAGTAGCTGGGATTACAGGCGCCAACCACCATACCCAGCTAATTTTTGTATTTTTAGTAGAGATGGGGTTTCACCATGTTGGCCAGGCTGGTCTTGAACTCCTGACCTCAAATGATCCACCCACCACAACCTCCCAAAGTGCTGGGATTACAGGCATGAGCCACTGTGCCTGGCCTAGACTCATCTTTTAAAGCCATATTCTTTTCAGTAAATTTGATCATGAAAATTCATCTATCATTTTTCTGGTTTTGTTTTAAAATTTTATTTATGCACATATTTATTTTTAAATCTGCCTTATTAAAAAATTGAGGTGGCCAGGTACGGTGGCTCAAGCCTGTAATCCCAGCACTTTGGGAGGCCGAGATGGGTGGATCACGAGGTCAGGAGATCGAGACCATCCTGGCTAACCCGGTGAAACCCCATCTCTACTAAAAAATACAAAAAAAAACTAGCCGGGCGAGGTGGCAGGTGCCTGTAGTCCCAGCTACTCGGGAGGCTGAGGCAGGAGGATGGCGTAAACCCGGGAGCCAGAGTTTGCAGTGAGCTGAGATCCGGCCACTGCACTCCAGCTTGGGCAACAGAGCAAGACTCCGTTTCAAAAAAAAAAATTGAGGCTATATGTCTGGTTTCCTTACAGTTCCCTCTTTTAGGACTATTAATACCTAAATGAATTAGTCAGTCATTTCTCCTACCTTCTCAATCATATCTTTCTTTTGAATTAAAACTAAACCAAGGAAGACAGGCACTAATATCTTCCTCTAACTTGCAAAGGTATCTCCAAGGAAAAGTCAAGAATTCCTCACATGTTCTACTTTTGGAAAAGTAGATATTCAATAAATATACAGGTAAAGTTACAGTGTTTCAGAATTTTCATAACTGAAAGGAATTTGGGGGTGGGGGTTGATGGAGGAAAGTATTGCCACATCCATTGCAACCTTCTTTATGACAAGCACTGTAGTAGACACGCCACATAATTTTTTCATTTAATACTCTCAAAGATTACATATGGTAAGAACTGTACTGTTTTAGTCTCATTTTGCAAATAAGAAAAATGCAAATGATATAGGTTAAACAACTTCCCCAAGATAGAAGAATATAACAATAATAATTTACATATCCAGTATGCAAACTCCCCTCAAGATACTCCATCAACAGTCTACATTGCTTCTGTCCCAGCTCTGTAATTTGTAATAGACATACTTCATCCTGAGCCTGTACTTAACTGGGGTGGTTTATCTTATATTCACACAACAATGGTTTTCTCACTTTCTCTCCTTTGTATTCTCTCACCCAAAGCCCTCTACAGAGCTGCCAGTCTCATACTTCTATATTTTCATACAGCCAAATACTATGTTTAACATCCCCTCTCATTCCTAAAACATCTAAATCTTTAAATAAAAAATAGGCTGTGTTGCTCTGTACCAATTAGTAGGCCCATCCTTTCAAACTCTCTTGTAATATGTGGAGCTTCATGTTTACACAGAGTAAAAGAAGCATGTCTATTTTAACAGATTAAACTTTGGTTTGAAAATGATGAAAATAAAGCTTGGAATACTACGCTGATCAAATTTCCCTAAAAGTTGCATCAGTAAATCATATTCCCCCTTTTTTCTCCCTCAGCTCTTTTCCTGGAAATTAATATATCTTATTATTCTTTATCAGAAGATGCAAAGACCATGGCCCAGCACCTTTCTATGCATCATTCTAATGTTGGTAGCTCATTACCTAAATTGAAAACAAAACCAAAAAGTAAAACAAAACCTCGAGGTTACTAGCTCTGGGACCTTGAGTAAGTCACTTTTTCCACCTTGTTTCCTCAGCTGTAAAATGAGGATTAATGGTAATACTTACTTGACAGGGTTAAGAGGATTAAAGTGAATTGAATAATGTATAAGAAACTGCCATATGAACCATAAATTCAATGATTATAATGATGATTATGATGGTTCACAAGGCCACAACTCCATTTGTAATCAACATACAAAATCAAATATCTAAATGTGCAACACTCAAGTAACTAGAGGCTTTTTACATCTATAAATGGTATTGAAAATTTTAAGTTTCCCAGATTGCCAGCTTTCATCTTTTTCCCATGGCAGAAAAGTCTAGGTTGGATAAGGTGGTTTCTGTCATTTTAACATTTGCTGAAACTTTTTCTCACTAGATTTGGTGCTTTCCCTGCTGACAGTGGGCACAGGGAGCCAGAATATAGGACTGCACTTGGTTTGGTGGGAACCAGTCCTAAGCTGCCTTCCTCCTTGAGGAACAACATTAGTCTGAGATTCTAAAATCAGGGTTCACTTTCTCAGGCAAAGGAGGGTGGTGCAATATGGAAGCTGAGGATATGCATTCCTTCTCCCTTCCTTACTGATCCTACAATATGGAAGTCTCTGTGCTCAAAGTACCCTCCATCCTCCATTGCTTATTGCTCCACTAATTTCCAATTTGGTGGAGTTAAAAAGAAATACCTCTGGTGGCCTTAAAGGTCAAAGGGAGCCGTGTGGTTCTTCTCACCAAAACCTGGCTGTGGCAAAGCTGAACAGAATGAACAGAAGTTTTGAGTCATTATGGGAAGGGGAGGGGCAAACCATCCCCATGGAGTTTGGAACAAAGTGCTTTAAGCAACACCGAAGCACTGGGTAGCAGGGTGGGAGGACAAAAGGGTTCAGGAGGTAGAAGTGAGGCTCAGAAACGAGGCCCTCAGATAAACACATCTCTTTCACCTGCATCCAGTTTTACCAAGAACCCACTCTTGTCTCCTTCTTGCCTCCTTAGATAACAAGAGCAGCACCACCGGATGCTAGGACAATAAAAATGTCTGCCATCCTCACAATCATCCTCTTCCCCACTTGTTACGTGCTTACTGGGTAGCAGGCACTGTGCTAAGCACTTTATACTCATTGTTCATCAAATTATCACAACACCGTAGATATCATTAGCCTATTTTGCACTTGAGAACACTGGGGTCCAAACGTTTGATAACATATTCATGGTCATACAAATGGTAAGCACAGAGCTGGAATTTGAACATAAGCCTGCCTGACTCCAGGGATTCTAAGCTTTTAATTATTAGGAGACATTGACACTCATTTAACTCTTCTCTTCTCTTTTATTCCCTCCACCTATCCACCCCCCAACTTCCTTCAACCAAATGAGGCCAGTTTACATAGCCACCTTCTGAGAAAAGTCACCACAGGTGGTTTCTGCTTCAGAAGTTGCTGGGTTGGTTTTGTGGCCAACCTTGTGTCCTGAGACCATATGATCTTGGCCAGAATAGATTGTTCCAACAACTGCTGCTTAAGCCAAAGTCAACTATAGGCTGGATTTGCATTATCTCATTTAATCCTCATAACAAAGCTTTAAATTAAGTACTAATACCAACTACATTTTACAAGCGGGAAAACTGACATTCAGATAAGTTAACTTACCTGCCTAAGGTGGGACAGCTAGTAAGAAGCAAAACTATGATTGGAAGGTAGGTTTATCTGAATGCTTGAACACTGTTCTAACTCCCATTTTTTCAGAGATCAATAGAGTGGGCCTTGAACAAGAGATGCTCTTGAATGCAAGTTGTAACAACAAAGAGAAATTGCCCAGACACTGCAACAGGAGATGCCGACAAAGTAACAGAGTCAGAGAAGAGCTGAGTCTTGGGAATGAAAGAGTGATGAGGGAATGACTTCCACAGTGGCTATCTGGTCGTCTGAGCTGCTGCTCTGCCCTCATCAAAGGGATTTCCACTCCGTGAGTCTCTGATATGCAGCTATAGAACGTGTTGCCTGTGTTTCCTGATTTATTCATGTGGGCCTGTCACCCTCATCACCTCAGGTAACAAAGTCCATTCCTTGTTACTTTATGCCTCACACATACACTCCCTTAGACCTAAACTCCCTGCAACACCACTCCTGCCAAACCCCCATGATTGTCCTGGTCTGATGGAGTGAAGTAATGAGAGACCTGGAGCCTTGTAGACCCGAATGCTCATATCTTGCCACTACCCCAGCCTCCAGCTTTACTTCCTCCTCCAATGGGTAGCTCTCTCTCCTCCTTCTTCATTGTCTGCCAGTCTGAGGGAAAAGAGTACTGAGGCCGATGGGTGTTTTCCAAAAGGCCCTGGGTACACTGGATGTACACTAGATGTTTCCTGTGACAACAGCAAGACAAAAGCAATGGGTATGCAGAAAGCCATATAGCAATTTGTCTCTGGAACTGCTACTTCCTGGGTCCACAAGGTCTTGGGGTGACTAGGAAACACAGCCCAAGTTTTTCTCCCCAGGCCTTCACACTCTACAGTTATCCCCATTCTCTACACAAGACAACAGAGCTCACAGGGGTCCCCATGTCACTGAGCTTGGCTAGGGCAAACAGAGAGTGGCTGCTGGTGAGAGACTGCTGAAAATGCTGGCAGCAAGCCACATAAGACATTTTTAGTGGCCCCATAATGTCTATATACTCTAATGAACTTGTATTTGTGAGCAGCTGGTGCTACATCATTAGATGTCATATGTGACAGGCTGTTCCAAGAAAGATCCAGGAATACAAGAAGCTGGATTTCCTGACTTTAGTGTCCCTGGGTTTTTAATGCCTACCCTATTTTATGGGTAATTTGGCAAATGGTCAAATTGCTACCCTGATCTTTTCTACAATTAAAAAAAAGAAAAGAACAAGCAAAGTACCTGTATACAAAGCATCTTACTACATGCCTCCTGCAGGAAGGCAGGATATAGTAATCAGAAAGAGACAAAAGAAAAAAATGACTAGGAACCTATATTTTTGCATAGATTTTCTATCTGCTTTCACCCCCACCTCTTCCCAGGCCACTAGCCATTCTAGTTTTTGGTCACCAAATTTGCCTCATCTCAAAATTAGTTTCTCTTTCCCATAATCAGTAGTATCTAGAAGCTGAGTTCCCCAGGCAACCATGAATACTTGTTATTCTTTCTGCCATGTGACTTGCCCTAAAAATAAATTCAAATATTTTTCCTACATCAAAATGCCAGGAAGAATTGGATACTGTTTTGAAGAAGTGGACACTGTTTTTTGTTTGTTTGTTTGTTTGTTTTTAATGCCTACCTGTGAAATAGAGAAGGCCTAATGCTACTTAGCCAAAATTTTTAGGAATCCTAAGAAAGTCCTAACATGGAAGGAAATATAAAAACCTGGGTGTTATCCTATCTTGAAAATGGGACAAGCAAAGAAGGGGTTGAGAAAAAAGAATTAGAACAAGCTGATACACACATGCTCACACAAATCCAGACCAGTAGAATTTGTTTTTCTTTTTAGAAAGGGAGTAGCAAAGAAAAGAGTGTGTGTTTGCTCTGAAGCTCAGTCAAGATTTTGCCACTTTCCTTTGAAATGCCCCGTTGATGTGCCAGCCAAGGACCCTTAGAGACCTCCATTTGAAGCTGAAAGTACTTGAAGCCAATTAACAAAAAAGATTTGCTTTCTAGTCTCATGTGACTCTGGGGTGGGTGACCTCTTGGAAATCATGGACAAAGTCTCCATTTAGAGCTCCTACAGAGTGATGACTCCACTATGCAAATCATTGTGAATTAGGGAGCTTCCAAATTAAACTAGATTCAGCAAATAGAACAGTGACAATGGTAACAATGATACTCATAAAACTACATTTAGATGCTCTCAGAAACAGTTTACAAAATTCATTTATGTCCACTCTCTTTTTTGATCCTCAAAGAAACTCCCTAGGACACAAAGGATACATACACTACACACACACACACACAAACACACACATACACACACACCACTCCCATTTTACAGGTGTGCAAAAGCTGAAGCTAAAGAGCAAAGCAACTTGCCCAACCTGTATGTGGCTGAGTGTAAAATTCAACCAAGGCTTCTACTTCCAGCTCAGTATCTTTTTAACCTAGACATTCTCCTCCCATGCCTCCATCCCATTATCCCCAAGAATCCTGAAACCAGTAGTGATCCAGATGGCCAGGAGCTGAAAAAGCAGCCTTAGTACTTTCAGAGAATCAATTCAAAAATAGATAAAAGAAGAGAAAAACTGTTGGGGGTGAGGGAAAAAGGTATTGCTGAAATGAACTAACGTAGGATGAAGTCAATAAGGCAAGGGGGAAAATTCTCTCTCTTCTTTTTCCTTCACATCTTCCCTGTTCATCACCACCTAGCCTAGGCCCCAGGATTTTCCTCAAATGGCCCTAACTCTTTTGCCCAATACTGGGTTGTTTTTACCAGGTTCACATGATAGGCTCTGAAAATATTTTAGCTAAACCTTCTGATTAGCCAGGAGCACGTTTCCATTTTTTTCTTGGAACTACTAGCCCCAGTTATATTCATTTTTACTACCTCCTTTGACACATGTTCCTTATATGACATAGTCTCTGCATCCTTCCCCATTCTGGACATACCCACCCAGTTTGTCAATATCTCACTTCAGATGTGATACGAAAAAGGAAATGAAAAGTGATTTTCAGTTCTTCACTCAATAAATCAACCAAAAAGTAAATAAATATATACTGAATCACAGGAAACATCTTAGAATGATAGAATACTCTATATAATTAATATGTCTTGATAGGGCAATTTAAAAAGTGTTGTTGTAGGGGTAAACAAGGTGGTGAAAGTCAAGCACTTAGCACAGAGCCTGGCACATTAGTCTTTTACAGATCACTGCAAACCAATGCCTTCACGGCACTCTATCTGCAGTATTATCTTCAGCTCAGAGCAGTGTATTTTGGAAGTGGCATTAACAAATTGGAGGCAGAAGAAGAGAAAGGAGTTTCTACTCACAGAACTCTCATCAATAATTTGTCCCTTTCTGTTCACCCTTATCCAGCTCTGCCCTGCCTTGGTGAAGGCATAACAGGCTTGTTTCCTGAGGCTCTGTCTCACCTAATTCCTGGAATATATTATGGGCATTTTTGCATTAGTGGGAGAGCACCTGAAAATCCACCATCACTCCCATGCCTGGGGTCAAGTGTCCTGGAATGAATTTAACATCACCTATGGGAGAATCTGGGCAAACCTCCTTGGCTAAATCCATTCCAGAGCATATAACACAATTGTGAACTTCGGTCTGGCTACCAAGGTCCTGGCCCTCTTTTCGTTTCCACCCTTAAGACTACAACTTCATTTAAACTGTTGACTAAATTAGTAGGAGACTGGCTCCCTAAGCTGACTTTTTTTTTTTAATTTTTACGGGTACACAGTAGGTATCTATATTTATGGGGTACTTGAGATATTTTGTTACAGGCATGCAATGTGTAACAATCACATCAGGATAAATGAGGTATCCACCACCTCAAGTATTTATCTTTTGTGTTACAATTAAATTGTACTCTTTTAGTTATTTTTAAATGTTCAATTAAATTATTATTTTCTATAGTCACCCTATTGCAAACCAATGCAATAGGTTTCATAGCACCCTGTTGTGCTATCAAATACTAGTTCTTATTCATTCTTTCTAATTATTTTTTGTACTCACTACCCATCCCCTTTTCCACTCTAACCCAGCCCCCACTACCCTTCCCAGCCTCTAGTAACCATCTTTCCACTCTCTCTCTCAGTTCAATTATTTTAATTTTTAGCTCCCACAAATAAATGGGAACAAGTGAAGTCTGTCTTTATGTGCCTGAGTTATTTCACTTAACATAATGACTTCCAGTTCTATCCATGTTACTGCAAATGACAGGATTTTATTGTGTTTATGGCTGAATAGCAGTCCATTGTGTATATGTATCACATTTTCTTTATCCATTCATCTGTCGATGGACACTTAGGTTGCTTCCAAATCTTAGCTATTGTGAATAATGCTGCAATGAACATGGGAGGGCAGACAGCTCTTCTATATACAGATTTCCTTTCTTTTGGGCGTATACCTAGCCATGAAATTGCTGGATCGTATGCGTGCACTGGTTTTAGTCTGCTCCTGTCACATAAGGTCTGAATTCAGTTTCCCATGTCTCCGTGGTGCTAAGACAGACTTCCCTGACCAACGATTTGGACACAGACCAAAAATGTACTTCCCTGATGCCCCTACGGCTGGACCCCACAACTAGGATCAAAGTCCTTGAATACAGTCATGACCTGGATCAAACATGAGTTTGTTCCTCTATTGGACACAATGATCTGAATTGCCTGGGGCAGCTTCCTTTCAGTATTCCATTTGCAAAGAACTTCAGGCATATTTCATGTCTATAGATATTCTATTTATACCAACAGGGAGAAGGGAAAAAATTACAAAAAGCAGACATATAGACTCATAAAGCAAAACAGTTTATAAAAGATTTAGTGTAGTGGCAAAGAGTTCTAAAAACTTTAATAGACCTTGAGGTCATTGCTGTTTTATTTATTTATTTTTTTTTTTTGAGACGGAGTCTTGCTCTGTCGCCCAGGCTGGAGTGCAGTGGCCGGATCTCAGCTCACTGCAACCTCCGCCTCCCGGGTTCACGCCATTCTCCTGCCTCAGCCTCCCAAGTAGCTGGGACCACAGGCGCCCGCCACCTCGCCCGGCTAATTTTTTGTATTTTTAGTAGAGACAGGGTTTCACCATGTTAGCCAGGATGGTCTCGATCTCCTGACCTCGTGATCCACCCGTCTCAGCCTCCCAAAGTGCTGGGATTACAGGCTTGAGCCACCGCGCCCGGCCTGTCATTGCTGTTTTATAACTTCACTGATTCATTTTTGAATGTAATATACAGTACATATTCATGTACTCATTCAATATGCATGTGTGCAGTGATTTGAATCATAGTTGCCTATAACATGCTTGGAACTGCCTATACAAATATAAATAAGATTCATATTTATAGGGCCACATATTTATTCATACTTAAAGGGCCACAAAAATTAATGTTCGATGGACACTTAGGTTGCTTCCAAATCTTAGCTATTGTGAATAGTGCTCCAATGAACATGGGAGGGCAGATGTTCAATATCATCACCTCAAGCTGTCAAATAAAAGTTTTTATGTTTGGTATGTTCTGTTAAAGATTAGAAGTATGCAGTATACCTCAGTAGATTATATAATTCCATCCAACAACATCAGCTATAATTGGCATAAAATATAATATGTGAGCTTCATTTCTGTGGGTAACAGCAGTATTAGTCTTGAGTCTGGTATTTAGGTCTGGTATACACCTCTGGCCCTCCTAGTTGTATCAAACTAGCCACACTTCCTCACATCTAAATTGAGAATAACAGCAGTTCTCACCTCATAATGCTGTTATCAAAGTCAAATGAAATAATGTATACCAAGTGCTTAACATGGTGCCTGAAAAGCCCCCATTTACATTGTATTTTCCTTCTCAAATACACATGATAGTTTTTGTTTGTGCAATTTAAATTAAGATATTTCCATTTTTCAAATCACCTTAGCACCTCCACTTGGGCTTAATAGCTAAGGTTAAGTGAAAATGGCCTTGAAAAAAAGACCCTATGAAGTAAAAGCAGTAACCAGTAAGGACAACACAAACACACAACCCTAACTAAAAAGGAGGTGAGTAGAAGTAGGCAGCTCAGAGTCCTAGAAAATTCGTGAGAAACATCAAAACTATCACTTGCTAGGAAAAGAAGTTGCAGCACATGAAACTCCTCAAATTGGAACTAAGCCAACTCCAGGATGCATTAATAAAATGACAGTATCCCATTTGAGGTTAAGTCTTTCAGAGCATATCTGAACCCTATGTTAAGTTATAGACACACACTTAAAGTGAGACTTTGATAGGACATGGTCCAAAGCATTCCAAAAACATTAGCCAAGCAGAATTTCACAAAGATGCAGAATAAAGTAGGCAGAACCAGGACTCTTCAGGCTGGGGAATGGCAGATGTGGAGGAATCATGGGAGTATCATTTCGAATATTTGAGGGACTATCTCCTATGGAAGGAGATGTAGAAAGGGAAGAGGATCTCTATGGTCTACAGGGCAGAACTAGTTCTAATGATAGTGGAAAGATAAAGGGAAGGAGAAAGACTTTAATTCAACTTGGAAAAATTCTAACAAAGTTATCTAATATAGTGAGACAAGTGGCACCACATGCCACAGAGAAATCTGTGATAAAAGGAAGAGTCATTCGATGTGACAAACATCATTATTGTCTTCTTTTAATAAGCTGCCATAGTCACTCCAACCTTCAGCAATCAACACCTGATAAGTCAGCAGCATAAACATCAAGGCAAGACTCTCCACCAGCAAAAAGAGTACCACTCACTGAAGGTTCAGATGATTGTTAGCATTTTTTTTTAGCAATAAAGTACTTTTAATTAAGGTGCATTGATTTTTAGACATAATGCTATTGTACACTTAATGATACAGTATCATGTAAACATAACTTTTATATGCACTGGGAAACCAAAAATTCATATTACTCGTTTAATCACGTTACTTCCTTTGTAGTGGTCTGGAACAAAACTTGCAATAACTTTGAAGTATGTCTGTAGTACAGTGAGTAAGATTTTAGAGAGAAAATATATGACCAGTAAAGCTAAAAAGAAGTCAGGAAAACTCCAGGAAGCCTTCAGATACATGAAGGAATATCTAATGGGTGGTCGTTCTTGACTAATGGGAAAATATTTGTACTCCTAAAGAGGGAATGCATCTGAGAAGTACATCTTCTCTCATGAAAAAGGACATCTCTAATTGTTCAGAGTTCATGCCTAGAGATACACTGGGGGACTAGTTTGGGATAAGTGGGAGCCAAGAGTTTTCAGGAAAAAGTTAAATGTCATCAAGGTCCAAGGAATCATATAGGACATCACTAAAAGGAGGTTGAAATGCTATAGAATGCATGGTAGCAAGAAAAGGAGAGGGGAACTGGGCACACTCAGCCACCAACCAGTTGTACAACATGGAGCACATTCCTTCCCACCTCAGGACTTCAATGTTTCTCACTCATACACTGCTGAAATTTGGAAAGAAATTTGGAAATTCTACTTTTAGGAATTGATCCTAAAGGAATTGATCCTAAAGAAATTGTCAAAGATGTGAAATGAGGTTAATCCACAGAAGTTATAATAAAATTATATATGTGGAAGATAACTTGCAAATGTTTTTGAAAAACAATTTGGAAAGTAATTGGAAGTTTCCCAAATGCTTCCCAAAAGGAAATGGCTAAATAGACATATGGTACATGTTCAAATGGTGGAATATTATATGCAGCCATTAAAAGATCATATGGTAAAAGCCACTCAATTGTCACAACAAACTGTAAAGCAAAATTGAGGATTACAATTGGTATGCATAACATGGCTCCAAATTTGTAGAAAATAAATACAAAAAAACAATAAAAAGTAAGCCAAAGAGAGGGAACAAGAGAAAGACTAAAAAGTCATATGACAGAGTTACAAGTAGTAAACTTACACAAATTTTTATTTTCTTATTTATCTTCAAATATTCTAAATTTTGTTATAAACTTGTATTATTTTTGTAATTAAAACAGATAGCAAATGCAATTAATTTCATTTTAATTAAGAGATTTGAGGATATTTAAGTGTCTTCCAGCACTGAAATCCATTGAGTCTTTTTAAAATGTCAAATGCATAGATACATACACCACATTTGAAATGTGATCTTCTACTCCTCCCTAGCCCTAATCCTCCATTAGTTTTGCAAACAGATCTGCTCTCTGAAGCCATAAGGCAGTTCTGGGAAGAGTAACAGTAGGTTACTCCGGAGTAACCTACTCCAGAGTAACCTACTGTTACTTGGAGTTTGGGCTGTCTTCACAATCTGAATCTTAGAGCAAGCTTTTTGAGAAAAACACAATTGAAAAAGACCATACTTCCTGCCCTGAAAGACCTCTGGCTTTTCTTTCACAGAAAATGTCTGCAGTCTGGATAGACATCAGCACCAGGAAGTTACACACCTTTCTGTAAATATTTCCATCCCTAAAAGACTTCCTCTACTTGTGAAATCTTTACTAACAACCTTCAACATTCACTGTGCCAAATGCCAGGGTCAATTCTCAGTTTCATATTTTACCCATGAGCAGCATTAGACTCAGTTAGACCCAGTTGAAACACTTTTCTCTGATGGTTCCCAGGACACCATACTCACCTACCTAGTTTATCCCCCTTCCCCTACTCCAACACTCTCTCTCTCTCTCTCTCTCTCACTCAATCTTCTTGGATAGTTTCTCATCCTATACCCAACCTTTAAAGCTGGAGCATCTGGCTCAGTGCTTAGAGCATTTTTGTTGCTGTTTTTTTCTAGTTACGCTCACTTACCCAGTCTCATTGGAATTAAATCCTGTCTCACTCAGTTTAAATACCACCTGATGACCTAAATTTGTACCTCAAGCCCAGTCTTCTTCCCCAGACTCCAAATTTGTATATCCTTCTGCTCTATTTGAAAGACCCATGTCAAACAGGCATCTGAAAATTAACACACCCAAAACTGAGATCCTGATCTTCCCACTCAAAGCTATTCCTCCTACAGTCTTCTCATCTCAAGGCAACTCCATCCTTCAGTTTCTTGGAAGGCCCAAAACCTTGGAGTCAAGTTTCCTTCTCTCTTGTTTCCCATTCACATCCAACTAGCAGATTTTATTGGCTCTACTAGATCCAAAATCCAATCACTTTTCACCATATCCACTGCTACTACCTAGAAATGGACACCATCATCTTTCACCTGTATTACTGCAGTAGTCTCCCAATTAGTCTCTCTTCTTCTGCTCATATCCCTTTAAGTCTATTCTCTACAATGCAGCCAGAGTGATCCTATTAAAACGTGAATTGGATAAAGTCACTCCTGTGTTCAACATTCACAGTGGTTTCCCATTGCTCTGTAAGTAAAAGTCAAAGGCTATATAGTGGTCTGCAGGATGCTAGACATTCTGTTTAGGCCAAACCTACCTCTCAGCTCTCACCTCCTTGCTTTCTCCACTCCAACCACAGTGGATTCTTTGTTGTTTCTTAAACACCTAATTTCTCCTCAGAATTTTGTACATATTGGTTCCTCTGCATGGAATGTTCTTCAAAGAAACAGCCACATTAGCAGCCATATGCTACCTACCACAAGTCTAAAGAGATCATAGAAATGATATCCAACAAAGGCTCAGGAAAACTGCTAAGCAGTGGAACAGGAGCTCACTCCCTAATTCAATAGAGGTTTGCTCTCAGTGGGGAAGGAAAAAAGGCTCCTTCCTGAATGCCTTTATGCCTCTGGACAACCACATTGACAAAACTCTGACAGCCCTAGTAACTTTATCTTCTGGAACATGACTACTGTACATGGTGAGAAGACTTTTGCCTTCTTTCTTGGATCTGAGTGAACTTTTCTGCTTAGAGGATTTAGATGTCTTCTCATATTTAGATGGGGATCTAGCATTTGGTGATTGCATTTTTCCAAGATCTGAACAGAACCTGAGGGAGCCATGGGCAGACTATGCATTCTATCCATATCTAACGTTAGACTGGGATAAATCTCCCCCAATACATCCTTAAATACTTTTTAGGATATGGTGAAAAACACATTCATCCATACATACATACAAAAGGAATCTCTTTTCTTTCAAGGATAAAGCCTTAGATTAAATAAATTTGCAAGAAAATAGAAAGAACAATGAAGGAAAAGCTTGCCTCTAAAATAGATACGAGGCAGGAATAAGATGGAAATCTTTTGTTTTTTTTTTGAACTCTGTACAAGAGGATGTTGCCATAAACAAGCTAAAATAAAAGATTTCATGGAAGCCAAAAACATTGTAACTGAATGAAAGTTTATGCTGGAGATAGTTAAGGAAAATTGAATCAGTGATATAGAGGAAATTCTTAGGAAAATAGTATCAGAATGCAATGAAGAATAAATGAAGAAAATGAAAGGAATAAAGAAGAAAGAAAGAAAGAAAGAAAGAAAGAAAGAAAGAAAGAAAGAAAGAAAGAAAGAAAGAAAGAAAAAGAAAAAAGGAAAGGAAAGGAAAGGAAAAGAGAGAGAGAGAGAGGGAGGGAAGGAAGGAAGGTGGGAAGAAGGGAGGGAGGGCGGAAGGTAGGCAGGCAGGCAGGCCGCAGGCAGGCAATTTAGAGATAAGAGATTCAAATAATAGGTCCCTGAAGAAGAAAAACAAAGAAAACAGGAGCATTAATCAAAGTTGTGACAGAAGAAATCTTTCTTGCTCCTAAATAAGTCCTAAATTTGGAAATCAAGAGGGTTTACCATATTCCAGGCAAAAATTTTTGAAAGGAAGTCTACACCCAGTTGTCTTATTGTGAAAGTTGTAAATTTCAGAAATGGGGAACAAAAACCATTCAGGCTAAAAAACAGTTGTCCTCAACTTCTGAGTCTGTTTTGTGCTGCTACAACAGACTGAGTCATTTATAAACAACAGAAGTTTATTTGGCTCACAGTTCTGTTGGCTGGGAAGTTCCAGATCAAGGGGCCAGCATCTGGCGAGGGCCTTCTTGCTATGTCATCCCATGGCAGAAAGCAAAGGGCAAGAGAGCATAAGAGCAAGAGATCAAACGCACAGCTTCAAGTCCTTTTATTATTGGCATTGATCCATTCATGAGGGAGGAGCCCTTATGACCCAAACACCTTCCAGTAGGTCTTGCCTCCTAACACTGTTATATTGGGGATTAAGTTTTGAACATATGCTTTTAGGGGGACATATTCAAGCTATAGCAATTTCTTTACAGCATCAAACTTCTCAAGACAATGGAGGAATATTTCCAATGGCTTGAGGGGGAAAGATTGCTATATTTAAGAGAAGTTGTCTCTTTTGTAACACTGATTCCCTTTCTAAAAAATTAATATGCTTACTAAACCATTAGGAAAGGAATCAAGATTAGGGACCCAAGAATGGGGAAAGGCATAGTGAGATAAGAACTATATTAAAATTCACTACATTCATGGAGGGATGAGCTTGATTATTAATATCCAAACAAAGAGAAAAACATCCTGTGAAATAAATGACTAATATAATTTTTACTATTTGAACTTATAACATTGTCAGATTAAATATTTAAAATAAGAAAAAGGAGGACACAGGGACACAAAAACTCTTAATCCTTCTCTCATAATGGGGTCAAAAATTACTAACTTCACTTTGATATTAAGATAAATTTAAGCTCAGGAATGCTTTCCTTTTTTTTTTTTTTTTTTTTTTTGAGATGAGTCTCGCTCTGTCTCCCAGGCTGGACTGCAGTGGTGTGATCTCAGCTCACTCAAGCTCTGCCTCCCAGGTTCCTGTCATTCTCCTGCCTCAGCCTCCCGAGTAGCTGGGACTATAGGCGCCCACCACCACGCCTGGCTAATTTTTTTTTTTAATTTTTTTTTATTTTTGGTAGAGACGGAGTTTCACCATGTTAGCCAGGATGGAATGCTTTTCTTTTATTTCCACAGCCTGAGCAACATAACAAGACCCTGTGTCTACAAAACATAAAAAAATCAGCTGGGTATGGTGGTACATGCCTGTAGCCCTAGCTACTCAGAAGGCTGAAGCAGAAGGATCACCTGAGCCCGGGAGTTCAAGGTTACAGTGAGCTATGATTATGCTACTGCACTCCAGCCTGGGTGACAGAGCAAGACCCTGACTCAAAAAAAAAAAAAAAAAAAAAAAAGATTGCTACAAGTACAATTAAAAATAAGATGTCCATTATTCACAGCTTTGTGGAAGTATAAAAACAAACAACAAAGTCCAGAGTCTGTAGAGTAAAAAGCATAACAGAAAAAAAATTAAACACTGAAGAGAATAAAATGAAAAAAGGCAGGTAAAATAAATGTGCACTGTTTAAATTCCTCTATTAAACAGAGAATCAAATTGGATTTAGAAAGATTAAAAACAGACAAAATATATCAGCCAAATGAGGGGGAGAACAGAATTTAAGACTAAAAAAGTAGATAAAAAGGAGTTATTTCAATTTTATCAAAATATGAACTGCAAAAACATACAAAACATGAGTAGAGGTAAATAGACAACAGACAATTGTATTGAATTAAATGAATCTTAATTGCATTACGAGCATGAAGTCACTATTATTTGAAGCACTGTTAAATAATCTAAGAACTTATGAGGAATACAGTATTGAGGGTAATTGAGGTTAAAAGTAAATCTATAATAACAATTGTTTGATCAATTAACAAAATTTTATTATGGACTACAATTGAAAGTATTCTATCAGTGTTAGATTTCCTGAGTTTGATTATTGTACTGTGGTTATATAAGAGAATATCTTTGTTCTTGGGAAATACATACTGAAATCTTTAGGGGTAAAGGAAGATAATATATACAACTTATTCTCAAATGGTTCAGGAAAAATACTATATGTGACTGTTGTGTGTGGGAGAGACGGAAAAGGGAAGAGAGAATGATAAAGCAAATGTGGCAGAATTTTTTAACTTGGTAAATATTTGTGAAGTGCTCTTTGAATTGTTCTTGTAACTTTTCTGTAATTTTGAAGTCCTTTCAAAACAGAAAAATTAATACAACAACAAAAAATCTCTGATAACCAAAAATGAAATTTTACAACAATTACATTTATAACGGCACCAAAAAGAAAATCATACTTAGGAATAAATTTAACAAAAAAATACAAAAGTTACACTCCAAAAACTACAAAATATTACTTAAGGAAATTAAGTAAGACCTACATACACAGAAAGACATCACATGTTCATGGATTGAAAGATTTAATATTTTTAAGATGGCAATATTCTCCAAATAGATTTACCGAGTTGATGCAATCTTATTAAAATCTCAGCTGGCTTCCTTGCAAAAGTTGACAACCTGATCTTAAAATTCATATGGAGGCCAGGCACGGTGGCTCAAGCCTGTAATCCCAGCACTTTGGGAGGCCGAGACGGGTGGATCACGAGGTCAGGAGATCGAGACCATCCTGGCTAACACGGTGAAATCCCATCTCTACTAAAATACAAAAAACTAGCCGGGCGAGGTGGCGGCGCCTGTAGTCCCAGCTACTTGGGAGGCTGAGGCAGGAGAATGGCGTGAACCCGGGAGGCGGAGCTTGCAGTGAGCTGAGATCCAGCCATTGCACCCCAGCCTGGGCGACAGAGCAAGACTTTGTCTCAAAAAAAAAAAAAATTCATATGGAAATTAATGGGACCCATCATACCCAAAACAATATTTTAAAAATAAAAAGAAATTGGAGGACTCACACTGCCTGATTTCAAAACTTACTACCAAACTGTAGTAATCAAGAAATGTGGAACTGACATAGGGCTAGATATATAAGGAAATGGAATGTAACTGAGAGTCTAGAAGAAAATGCTCACGCTTATGAGAAATTGATTTTCAACAGGGTGCCAAAACAATTAACAGGAGAAAATAATAATCTTTTCAACAAATGGTGCTGTAACAACTACATATTCACATAGAAAAACATGAAATTTGGCCCCTACCTCATAACATATATAAAAACTAACTCAAAGTGGATCAAAAACCTAAATGCAAGGGCTAAAACTATGTCGCTCTTTGAAGAAAATATAGATGTATGTCTTCATGACTTTGGATTAGGCAATAGTTTCTTAGATAGGACAACAAAAGCATAAGAACCAAAGAAACTATAGATTGAATATCATCAAAATTTAAAACTTTTAAATTTTGTGCTGCAAACAACACTGTCAAGAAAGTGAAAACACAACCCACAGAATGGGAGAAAATTTTTGGAAATCATATATCTGAAAAGGGAATATATAAGGAATCATTGCAACTCAATTATAAACAGGTGAGCCAATTTAAAAAATGGGCAAAGGGGCCAGGTGTGGTGGCTCACACCTGTAATCCCAGCACTTTGGGAGGCCGAGGCAGGTGGATCACCTGAGGTCAGGAGTTCGAGACCAGCCCAGCCAACATGGTGAAAGCCCGTCTCTATTAAATATACAAAATTAGCTGGGCGTGGTGGCACATGCCTGTAATCCCAGCTACTCGGGAGGCTGAGGCAGGAGAATCGCTTGAACTCAGGAGACAGAGGTTGCAGTGAGCCAAAATCATACCATCACACTCCAGCCTGGGCAACAAGAGTGAAACTCCACTTCAAAAAAAAAAATGGGCAAAGGATCTGAACAGACATTTTTCCAAAAAAGATCCACAAATGCCCACTAAACATATGAATAGATTTTCAAAACCATCAGCCATCAGGGAAATACAAATCAAAACCTCAATGAGATACTACTTCACACTCATTAGGAAGGCTGTAACAAAAGATAGGTAATAACAAGTGTTGGCAAGGATGTGGAGAAATTGGAATCACCATATATTGCTGGTGGAAATGTAAATAGTCCAGCTGCTTTGGAAAACAGTCTGGCAGTTCATCAAATGGTTAAACATAGACATACAAGTGACCCAGCAATTTTGCTCCTAGGTATGTAACCAAAAGAAATTAAAAACATAAGTCCACACCAAAACTTGTCCATGAATGCTCACAGCAGCATAATTCACAACATCAAAAAATAAAAACAATCCAACTATTCATCAACTGATGAATAAAATGTGGTATATACATTCAGTGGGATATATGCTATGAAATGAATGTCCAGAATAGGCAAAATTGTGGAGACAGAAAGTAGATTGGTGTTTTCCTAGGACTCAGAAAACGGGGCGGCAGGGGTGGAGGGACACGTAGGGAGGAAATGGGGAGTGCCCATTAATAGGTATGAGGTTTCTTTTCAGGGTGATAAAATGTTCCAAAATTGATTTTGGTGGTGGTACACAATCCTGTGAATATACAAAAACCACTGAATTGTCAACTTTAAGTTGGTGAATTGCATGATATGTGAATTATATCAATTATATCTCCAGATATCAACAACTATGGATTTGAATCTCAACTTCAGCACTTACCAACTGAGAGACTTTAACAATTGAGTTACTTAACATTAAATTATACCAATCTCCTAGGATTGTTGGAAAACTGAATTAACTGAGTTAATCCACTATGAGTCTGTGTGTTAACTAACTAAAGCCACCAGCACTTCCTTTCATTAAACACTTACCATATTCATTTCCTTTGCCTGCTATAACAAATTACCATTAAAAACTCAGTGATTTAAAATAACACACATTTATTCTCTTACAGCTCTGGAAGTCTGAAGCCTGAAATCAGTTTCACTGGACTGAAATCAAGGTGTCGGTAGGACTAAGCTCCTCTCTACCCATCGGAGAATATTATGGTTGGAGATAAATTACCATATAATTGAAAAGACTGGATTGATTAATAAATATCCAATTTTATATCCTAAAAACATACAGCTTCTTCACAAGTGTTCATAGATTTATACAAACCCACCATATGCTTAGTTACAAAGAAACCTCAGAAATTATAAAGCCATAAACCGTCATGGAAAAAGTGAAAAATTAATCATAATGGCTAAACAAAAATAAAAATCATTTAGAATCTTCTAAAAGTAATATCCTGGGCTACAGAGAATAAAAATATGATGTCAAACTATTTAGAAAACTATGACACCACATATAAAAATGTGTTGGATCTATTCACAGTAAGAACAGATTCAGAAAAACTATCACAGGCCAAGTGCGGTGGCTCACACCTGTAATCTCAGCATTTTGGGAGGCCTAGGCAGGCAGATCACTTGAGTCCAGGAGTTCTAGACCAGCCTGGGCAACATGGTGAAACCCTGACATAACAAAAATAAATAAATAAATAAATAAATACCGAAAAACTATTATAAGTATGGCAGGAAAACTTGAATACCTTGATATGATAAAGCACTCACATATGTTGATTAAAAATGTCAAATCCAAATAAGTATTATAATAAACAGGAAAAGGATGTAAAAAGTATACAAAAGAAATATACCATGTGAAAAATGTAAAATTTACTGTAATTAAAGAAATACAAACTAAAACAATCTAAAAATTGATAAGATTATTTAAAAACAAAAACACCAAAGCTGTCAGGGATGCCACAAAACAGGAACTGCTTTTGAGAGCATGAAGGGCCCAACCTTTGGGAAGGTGACCTGGCAACAGTAATCAAGAACTTTAAAAAACATTAACAAGTTTCAATCCAGTAAGTCTATTTCTCGGATCCTATCCTCAGAGTGCAATCCTACATATGGAAAAAACTTCCTGCACGAAGACATTTATTGGAAATGGAAACAACCTCAGTGTTCAATAACAGGAGAACTGTTAAATAAACCATGTGACTATAAAAAATACGCTAACAAAGACCACGCTATAAAATGGAAAATAGTTGTGCTTCACTGCTGCAGTAAAACCAGGCTTTAAAACTGTATATATGGCCTAATGATCATGGTGCCATCTCAATTTTTCAAGGTCCTACTCAAGTGAATGCCAAATGAGAGAAACAACCCAGGCATAGTAAAAAAGAACTGCCAGGAAATAGCACCAAAATATTACAAGTGATTGTTTTTCTTCCCTACTGTAATCTATAGTATCATGTTTTCTTTTTTTTTTTCTTTTTTTTTTTTTTTTTTTTTTTTTTTGAGATGAGTCTCGCTCTGTCTGGAGTGCAGTGGCCGGATCTCAGCTCATTGCAAGCTCCGCCTCCCGGGTTTACGCCATTCTCCTGCCTCAGCCTCCCGAGTAGCTGGGACTACAGGCGCCCGCCACCTCGCCCGGCTAGTTTTTTGTATTTTTTAGTAGAGACGGGGTTTCACCATGAGGATGGTCTCGATCTCCTGACCTCGTGATCCGCCCGTCTCGGCCTCCCAAAGTGCTGGGATTACAGGCTTGAGCCACCGCGCCCGCCCTATCATGTTTTCTTTAACAGGCATGTGCTACGTTACTTTTATCCTCATGGACATAAAGCAATGCTTTATATCCTTTCTATGAATCAAAAGGAAACACTTCATTTTTTTTTTTTTTTGGCTTCTTTTTTTAATTTTTTAAACCAAGCAGTGGTTATGGAAGGAAACACCTCTTTGTGTAGGGCATGTACTGCCATTGTGGATCTCTAAAGTCACTTTGATATTCTAACAAAACTGCATGTCGCATACATGTTAGATAACCTCTACTTTGGATTCTTTTCTCCAAAAACTTATTTTCTCTTCACAACTCCCTCAAGTTTCCAAGTCCAAAGAAATTCCATCGGTTCTCTCTGCACCCACTTTCCTTGCTTTGCTCCTAGAATTATTCCCACCTTTCTTCTTGCAGAGCATAGACAATGCCTCAGGCACACTGTTCCCAATCTCAGAGCCCTGAGCCCCTGCTACCTCTAGCTTTTTGGGACTCCAACACCCAGCACAAGGTTCTGCAGGCAGCCACACATTCTGCTCCAGTACTTCTCAAGTTGAAGGCAGAGAATAAGGGAAGTTTAGGGAAGCTTGGAGCCATGGAGAAAAGGTGGAGATATGTAGGAAATCTAACACAAGGCCTTTTTGTGTAACAGTAGTTTGTGTGTGCTGAAGATTCCAGTTTCTAGGATTTGGCAAATTGGGAGCCTCAATTTCCTGTTCTAGGGCATATATCGGCTGAATGAATAAATGAATTAGGCTTCCCATCATCCTGCAATGACAGCTGATCAGTGCTAGAAGTGGTAGCTTGGTGAGGGGGTGGAGGGTGGGAAGAGTTTGGTCATTTAGTACCAAAATAAGCCCTAAGACTAAGGCATGCGATGACCCTGTCACATTGCTAGTCAAAGTGTGGCCTGTGGAGGGGCAGCATTATCATCACCTGGGAACTCGTTAGAAATGTAGACCTACTTCAGAGCTATTGGATCAGAATCTGCATTTTAACAAGTTCTCTAATGATACATACCCATGTTCAAGTTTGAGAAGCACTGCCTCAGAACACACACGCATGCACACACACACACACACCAATATCACCAAGACAAAAAAGTGATTCCACTCTTGCACACTTTACCAAACCATCAAGACATTTAGTGATTCTTCACCACAGGGGCTGCCCTTGATTTTGGTCTTCCTCCAAAGTACTTAAAAGAATAGACTCCATGTAATTTACTCCAGGCCTCACCTTCACTCTACACAGATGGAGCCCATCACCTCTGGACAGTAGTGGGTGGGATTAAACCCTACTGCCCTTGAGCACCATTACTAGTTATAAAGAGCAGAGAAACAACCAAAAAGACAACACAAGGGGGAAAGCCCTCTCAAAATGTAATTTGACCAAGTAAAGGCAATACCAATCACAATGATTAATAAAAACTGTTTACAAGTTATTACCAAGGTTATTACCAATCATGATTAAGGAAATCATTTAATGTGCAGTTGATTGCTTTGTAAAGGCTTATTTGATTACATGACCCATAGTGAAGGATAAACTCTGTACTTCTGCCTTCAAATCTCCAAGATGGACATGTAAGTAGGTTGACTGCTCAGAGCTTGGGAAAAAAAGTGGGCTTTTTACTCTTAAATCTACACTATAGTTAAGGTAAAAGAGAGAAAAGATCTTTAAGCACTGCTGGGAGGGTGAAGGGGCTTGCCATGGGCACCGGATTCTACTCATTTTTCTAGATCCAACTGAAGTGTCCCATCCTTTGAGAAGTTTCTCCAGAAGCCATCACTCCCTATTCTGCTTCTCACGGCACTTTCTCTTGTATTATTATTTTTTATTTTTATTTTGTTAGAGACAAAGTTTCATTATGTTGCCCAGGCTGGAGTGCAGTGGTTATTCACGGGTGCAAATATAGTACATTACAGCCTCAAACTTCTGGGCCCAAGCAATCCTCCTGCCTCAACCTCCTGAGTAGCTGGAACTACAAGCATGTACCACTGTGTTATGGCACTTTGTTTAGACTTATATTACAGCTCTTAGGGAGGTAGAATGTACCCATTAGGATCCCAGACTTTGCAGCCTAACTATATCAGTCAAAATTTCCCCTCTGCCTATTATTAGCTGTGTGACCTTAACCAAATGACCTTCTTCCACCAGCTGGAAGATGCGGAAACCAATATCATGGAATTTTTGTAAAGATTACACGAGACAACACATATAAAGCATTACAATGTTTGGCACATAATAAATAATCAATGTTAGCTATTATTATTAGCACTCCCAGCTATTATTATTAGGCTTCCCCACTAGACCATGAGCAAACTGTTTATCCAAGGATCTGTGTGGCATGGGAACTTACAAATGGTAGACACACAATAATATGTGTCAAATTGGTTTGAAGGTATGCCAGGAAGAGGAAAGGGAGGGTGCTGGAAAAAACCGTAGTGTACTTTATGATTTTTCCCAGGGCCAACTTCTGTAGTGTTTGTTTTTATTTCATTACCAGAGTACATTATCTCAGACAGCAAGGTCGCTATAAAGTAGGGCTAGAAAGACACTATTTATGGAACCAGATATTCTGTTCAGAGAAAGCAAAGTTGGCTATGAGGCACCTGAAATCTCCAGTTTGGCCCTTGGCTGAGCAGGGAGTGGGGGCTGAAGTTCAGCCAGAGCTTCACTTGCCCAACAGGGTGCCCTGGCATGGGGTTACATTATCTCTGAAAATCATCCACCCAGAGGGATGCATTTTGTTTTTCAGTGTATCCACATAGGGGGACGTCTTTACAGATTGTGCAAAAGATCTGTATGTACCAGTGGGGAACCCTACTGCAAACTCAAAGTTCCCCCTTTTAAACCAGCCTCCTGAGTCTCAAATGAGCATTGGCTAAAATAATAATGCTTCACTCACTAAATATTTATTGAGTTCCCATTAAGGAGCTCAAGGTGCTAATGGCTGACAAGGACCTTTTGGACTTGCACAAGAGCCTGGTGTGTACCACCGTCTAAGGAAAGCTTGGGATGTTCTCTGACATGGACACCAAATTGAAGAACCTGTCCCAGGGGCTGATGAATGTGGCTGCCAAGCTGGCCCACAATAAGCACATCACAGGACCTCCCAGACCTCACAGAGGAGTTCACTGAGCCTGACACCTTCACCATTGGCTGCTGAATGATATGTGCTCTTCCTGAATCAGTACTCAGCATCTGTCCACTTCCTGCATGGCTTCTGGCCCTCTATGACTGCTATATGGTCACCCTCTGTGGCTGCCTCCTGTACCCCTATCACGACTGAGGCCCCTCTCCCACCACTCTGCCCACACTGATGAAAAAGTTGCCATAAGTTGAGAGACTAAAAATAAAATTGCACTAGACACTGCAGATCTAAAAGTGAATACATAAATTACAATTGGGGAGAGACAGAACGTGATGCAGAGGGCAGGAATGTGGACAAGTATGATGAGTGCCACCTTAGGCATAACTGATGAGGTACTATAGAAGCATCCAAGATGGGGGCTAATCTAGACTTGAAGGATTAGAGAAGGCTTAAAGGGGAATAACACCCAATATGAGGCTTCAAGGAGTGATAGTAAATGTTAATATTTATTTAGCGATACTATACATCAGGCGCTGTTCTAAAAACTTTGCCTGAATCCTTCATTCAGTCCTTACCACAATCCTGTAAGATAGATGTTATTGTCATTATTTTCATGTTAGAGATGATGAAACTGAGGCACACAGTAAATGGTGGAGCTGAAATTCAAACTCAGGCAGCTCAGCTCCAGACTAAAGGGGAAGGAGAGCACCGGATAGTCCCTTAAAACAGGAGACAGCGCCTAGCTTCAGTCTGAGGAAAGATGCAGTTCCTCTGGGGAACTGAAAGCAACTCAACGAGGCGCAGCTTGGGGTGGGGACAGACGTTCAGAGATGACTGGGCCTGCTCTGTAGGTTGGAAGAAAAACCAGAAGCAGAGAGTTTCAGATCCAGTCCAGACTTTTTTTTTTTTTTTTTTTGAGACAGTGTCTCACTCTGTCACCCAGGCTGGACTGCAGTGGTGCAATCTCAGCTCACTGCAACCTCCACCTCCCAGGTTCAGGTGATTCTCCTTCCTCAGCTCCCCAAGTGGCTGGGACCACAGGCGCACACCACCATGCCTGGCTAATTTTAGTATTTTTAGTAGAGACAGGGTTTCACCATGTTAGCCAGGCTGGTCTCGAACTCCTGACCTCAGGTGATCTGCCCACCTCAGTTCCCAAAGTGCTGGGATTACAGGTGCCAGCCACCACGCCCAGCCCCCAGTCCAGACTTTTGACAACTAGCTGTGACTGGTGTCACCTAACTAACCCCTTCTGACCTCAGTTTCTCCTTTTTGTAAAAGTTCATAGTAACAATACCTGCTTCTCCTAGAGAATGGCCATGAGCACCAAATGATGAAAATGTATGTGAACTTCAGTGCAAAGTACAAATTCCTTCACAGACTTAAGACTTTATCAGTATCATTGCCCCAGTAGGTTCAAGGATTTGCAAACCTGAAATCCACAATGTCAGGGCACCAGAAAAAGCAGAGAAACAGTACTGGGGAGTGGAAAAGGCCACCAGCCCTGCCTCAGACCACCTCCATCCACACTCGGCCCTTACTAACTGTGAGATCTCAAGACGAGTTATCTTCTCAGTACCTCAATTCTGCCATCTGGGAAATGGGAATGACAATGATAGCACTTGTAAGGTTCATGTGATAAGTAAGTAGCACATGTAATATGCTAGGTACAGCTCCCAACACAGAATAAAGACTTAGTCAACATTAACAGCTATCATTATTGTTAAGTATTAAGAAATCTGTTGCCTACTTATGTTATTCTTCCATGTTCTATATGGTATAAGCATGTGGGAATGTTAGAAGTTAGAGATGATAAAGGAGGAGGAGAAGGAGATTTACAACCCTACACTCCCTCACTGCTGCAGAGATTCTTCCTGGCTCTCACACGCTGGCAAGCAGCTGGCTCTCCGTCCTGGCAGAAAATGCCCAAAAGAGGTAAAAGATAGAGACTGCACACCATCTGTGCAAACCAGGCTGCTCTTGTAGTTTTTAGACAAAATCTAAATGTAGTCAGATATGACCTGCCCTTTTAAGATAGAATTATTCTATTTCCTCCCTCCACCCCTCCCCGTCCCCCACTCTGTCCCTCACATAAAACTCCCCCACATATCTCAAGAAACTTTCAGCATTTTGAAAGACATACTCTAGGGTCCCGTTGTGACAGCCTCGTGCCACATTAACTTCTCTGTCTTGTTCCCAGCAAAGAAGTCTTTGCTAATTTCACAACAGGAAAGCATGCAAGAAATTTGAGAACAAAACAAATCTACACGCAGAGCCCAGCATCTTCAAGTAAACTCCCTGAGGTACAGACCCGAGGGTAGATGAGTCCGGACTGCAGATGAGGCAGCTGCCTCTTAAACTGCAAGGGGACAGAAAAAGTCATTTGCCTCTGAAAAACCAACTCTGAATACAAATTGGTAATGAATATTCATGAGCCCCTCCAGCTTGCTCTAGAGCCACCCTTGACTGTAACCCTGGACTCTGCTTCCTAAAAAGTTTCCCAAAGCTCTTTCTCTGCCTCCTCTCAGAAGGAAGAGGGTGGGCAAGTTCATTCAGGGCTTTTTGCCTCCAACTTTCAAGTACTTGCTTTTTGCTCTGGCTTTTATTTTTCCTTCTTTTTTTTTTTTTTTTTAAGGATTCAGATCAAATCAATTTTGGTCTTACCCTTTGTATCTTCCATAAGTAGCAGCTTTTGTTTTTCTCCTCTTTCCTCGTCTTTCCCCCCCCCCCGCCTCTGCTTGCTGTGGTCCGTCTCCGTGAGAGAGGTACTCAAGGAAACAGAGATATAACAGACCCTTAGGCTCGTGGGAGGGGCTAAATTAGCCGGCCCCGTTTCGGAAGGAACCTCAAACCCTGTCTTTTTCATTGACTAGAAAGGACAGATTGACTGAGGAGTTCAGCAGCTCATTTTCCTAAAGTTACTCGAAGCCTTTTCCAGGTTGTAATTTTTTGTATCCTTGAAGCAATGTATATTCAAATCTCTCTCTCTCCCTTCTTCCCTCTCTCCCTTACTCCCTCCCTCTTCATCTCTCTCTCCCTCTCTTTGTTATAGAAATAACTTTTTCTCCCTTGAAAAAGTCGTCTCGGCTGCAAGCAAAAAAAGCTATTTCCTTACTGCAGTTATGAAGCTAGATAATAAGAAAGTTGTTTCCTTGAAACCCACTCGAAAAACTGAAAGTCAAGAACAATTCTTCCCTCCCCATAAAGCCTCTGGTCCCATGACCAGCAATCCTTTCTCAAGGCTTATTAGAGCAAAGGCTAACAGGTGACCCAAGCGATGAGTTTCCTGCAGGAGAAGCTGCGTTATTGGTTGGAAGGCTGGGTGGAACCACAGAGGAGCTGCTCAATGGGAACCGCTGCCTGGCTGTGAATTGATGAAAGTCATCCACCATTTCACAATTTTCACTTCCTACCTTTGAAGTCTAACGAGCATGAATTGCCACATCCAGACTATCAAGATTACCCCAATGTAGATGAGAACCTGAGCAAATTATTTTTAAACTGTGTAACAAAATTATTTTGAAATCAAAACAAGGGCTACCCTTTGAAAGGAAGGTAAGTCCTCAAGTCCCAAGGCGACTTGGCAGTTTCTCCCTCCACAAGGCTGTTGCAAACCTTAGCATTTCAGGTTTGAAAGATACCTCAGACATCGAGTCTAAACGACGCTAGAGATGTGGAGAGGTTAAGCCACCTGCTCATGCTCACACACGGTCTCTCCTATTTGCTACCATGCTCCCCAGCACCTAATACAGTTTCTCTCACAGCATGGGCTCTCAATAAATGTTTGATGAATGGTTGAAAAAGTGAATGAATTGCAGCAAAGCAGAAACGTAGATCTGTTTTCCTGTTTCCTAGTTCTTGCTTTTTCTACATTACTTGTCTGGCATGAAAATTTGTATCTAAAGCCAATTATACCACATAAATCATTAAATTTGTGAGCCCTAAAGATTGTTTTGACTCTATGTAGAAACTAGATTCTCCAGCGAACTTTCAGTCATACTTTAATAATGATGAAGGATAACCTTTTAGTTTAGGCATCTGTTACTTTGCACAGTGCCACATGGTATATACTTAATACATTTTTATACTTTAATAAATTTGGAGCTGTATAACAACACTTTCTTTATTTCCGAAATGCTTTATAGTTATAGGATTTTGCATGTATAATAACAACTAATTATACTGAATGAAAGACTCAATGGATGTCTTCTCTCGAGCCGGTTTAGACTACATCTGTAATAATGAATATTGGTCTGATATTCATCCTGTTATGATAAAATTGGTTTTGGGTGATATGATGGGATTTTTTGTAAAAACCAACAATATAATCGGTTTATGACTGACTGCCTTTGTACTATTGTTTTGGAGACAAATTTGAAAAGAGCATGTCCACAAAATATTCTGTGAATTACAGAATGGAAACCAAAACATCAAAGCCAGAAAGAGAAAAGAATGATCAAAGGGAAGATCCAGAGGCTGAGGGGTAGGCAGGAGAAACAGATAGACAAGTACCTGAACTTGTCAATGAGAGGCACACTTTGGTGGGTGCTGCGGCAACAGTTCTCTGCTTTATTACATTAGGACATTAGGTTCTTTTTTTTTCTGAGACAAGAGTTTTGCTCTTGTCTCCCAGGCTGGAGTGCAATGGAGCAATCTCAGCTCACTGCACCCTCTGCCTCCCGGGTTCAAGTGATTCTCCTGCCTCAGCCTCCCAAGTAGCTGGGATTACAGGCGCCCACCACCTTGCCCAGCTAATTTGTGTATTTTTAGTAGAGATGGGGTTTCACCATGTTGGTCAGGCTGGTTTTGAACTCCTGACCTCAGGTGATCCCACCCGCCTCAGCCTCCCAAAGTGCTGGGATTACAGGCGTGAGCCACCGTGCCCGGCCTATTTTACTACATTCTTACATTCTTTTTTTGAGACAGAGCCTCACTCTGTCACCCGGGCTGGAGTGCAGTGGCGTGATCTCGGCTCACTGCAGGCTCTGCTTCCTAGGTTCAAGTGATTCTTGTGCCTCAGCCTCCCAAGTAGCTGGGATTATAGGTGTGCACCATTAAGCCTGGCTAATTTTTGTATTTTTAGTAGAGATTGGGTTTCACCATGTTGTCCAGGCTGGTCTCAAACTCCTGTCCTCAAGTGATCCACTTGCCTTGGCCTCCCAAAGTGCTAGGATTACAGGTGTGAGCCACAGTGA
>NW_012116444.1:2499160-2513885 GCF_000951035.1 Colobus angolensis palliatus
CTGGGATTAGAGGCGCACCACCACCTCCAGCTAATTTTTGTACTTTTAGTAGAGAGGGGGTTTCACCATGTGGCCAGACTGTTCCCGAACTTCTGACCTTAGGTGATCCACCCTCCTCGGCCTCCCAAAGTGCTGCGATTACAGGTGTGAGCCACAGTGCCTGGCCACAGTTTTCTATTTTAAACAAAATTAAAATTCAAGGTCACTTCAATCATGTTCTATCAGATGTTGTCGACAAAAGGTTACTTTGACACTCCTGTCCTCAAGTGATCCACTTGCCTTGGCCTCCCAAAGTGCTAGGATTACAGGTGTGAGCCACAGTGCCTGGCCACAGTTCTCTATTTTAAACAAAATTAAAATTCAAGGTCACTTCAATCATGTTCTATCAGATGTTGTCGACAAAAGGTTACTTTGACAATTGACTCATTCTCTTTACATTTCATCAGGGAGAGAAAGAGTTAGTAAAAAGTAAATTGTTCTAGTACCCAACTTCTGGTTTAACCAGGAGAGGTAAAATCTCATTATAATAACTAGCACTTCATAAATATTTGAAGTTCATCCAAACTGAATATGGAGTAATAGAAACATAGTTTTAACCCCTAACTCATATTACATGAGCATTTTGACAATATTTAATGCTTTTTATAGGTAATATGCTCTGTGCTACAATTTAATCATGTTGTCCAGGTTCGCACCCTCCTCAGCATCAAGAAAATACTATGGTTCCAAAGTATATATTATCACCAATTCATACAAGAATAATTATAAAAGAGATGGGAGTTTGTGTGTATCTTTCTAAAGGCCTCAGAATTTATCTTAAAAAATAAATTTTCTTTCTCAACAAAAAATTATCATCATTGTCAATTTTGTTTTTTGTAATCGAAAGTAGAAAATTAAAACTGCACTCAGAAAGATGGAGGAAGTTGTTAGAAAGGGGTAAAGGTATATGTCTGTCTTTTAATGATGAAATGGTCTTATAAGTTCTTAGAATGGTAGAATTTTCATTTTTCCTACACCTTCATCCTCTTTCACTGTACTGGTTCATCTCCCTTGCATATAAAATATTTAAGTAATTCTCATTCTTAAAAACAAATTCTGTTGTTTAATGGTATAGATTATTAGTGTTGCAACATGAATAAGTTCTTGAGATTGGCAGCTCAACAATGTGAATGTACTTAAAAATACTTAAGTGTACAATTAAAAATGATTAATATGGGCCAGGTGCATTGGCCTTCCCTGTAACCCCAGCATTTTGGGAGGCTGAAGCAGTAGGTTGTCTTGAGGCCTGGAGTTTGAGACCAGCCTAGGCAACATAACAAGACCCCATCTCTACAAAAATAAAAATAAATTTTAAATGATTAATATGGTAACTTTTTTTTTTTTTTGAGACAGAGTTTTGCTCTTGTTGCCCAGGCTGGAGTGCAATGGCAACCCCCGCCTCCCGGGTGCAAGCGATTATTCTGCCTCAGCCTCCTGAATAGCTGGGATTACAGGCATGTGCCACCACACCCAGCTAATTTTGTGTTTTTAGTAGACAGGGTTTCTCCATGTTGGTCAGGCGGCTGGTCTTGAACTCCTGACCTCAGAGGATCTGCCCACCTTGGCCTCCCAAAGTGCTGGGATTATAGGCATGAGCCCCCGGGCCTGGCAATATAGTAACTTTTATGTCTATTTTATCACAATTTTAAAAAAATTAATTAAAAACAGCTCCTTCACAAACAAGCTACTTGAGACCATGGTCTACCTTTGCCTTACCTTCATCACCTCCATTCTCTCCTCATTCATTTACTCCTCCTTCCATTGCATTCCCGTTTCTCACCGCACGACCCCAATGAATGCCCTAAGATTGCCAGTGACCTTTAAAGCAAACAACAATTTGTGTTTTATCTTCTTGGATCTCTGTAGCATGGGCCATTGTTGGCCTTCCTTCTTTCTTGAAAATTGATCTCTCCTTATTTTCCAGAACCCCCCTCATGTCAGTTTTTCCTCCTCCATCTGTGTATGATGGCTCCTTTTCAGTCAACTTTTGTGTATCGTAAATGTTGGTATTCCCTAGACCTTCACCCTTTGCCTTCTCTCCCTACTTCACTTATTCTACCTAGGTCATAACTTCTCATGCCTTTACATTTCTGCCAAATCCACTCCCATGAGCTCCAGATCTATATTTCCATCCACCTACTGGGTGTCAAGAGAATATCCCACAAGCAGCTCAAACTTAGCATCCAAACTGTACTCTGTATCTTTACTTCCAAATCTGCTTCCATCCAGTACCAGTATTCCCTCCTTTTTTTTTTTTTTTTTTTTTGAGACAGAGTCTCACTCTGTCACCCACCCAGGCTGGAGTGTAGTGGCACAATCTTGGCTCACTGCAACCTCTGCCTCCCAGGTTCAAGCAATTCCTGTGCCTCAGCCTCCCGAGTAGCTGGGATTGCAGGTGCACACCACCATGCCTGGCTAATTTTGTGTTAGGAGAGACAGGGTTTCGCCATGTTGTCCAGCCTAGTCTTGAACTCCTGACCTCAGGTGATAGGCCGCCTCGGCCTCCCAAAGTCCTGGGATTACAGGCGTGAGCCACTGCACCCGACCCCTACAATAGATAATGGCACCACCATCCACCTAGTCACACAACCCAGCAACCTCAGGGTCCTCCTAGACCCCTCCCCACATCCCACATCTTAATGTTTACCAAATCCTATTGTTTCTACACCTTAAGACCTCTCAAATTCATCTCCTCTCTCCATTCCCATCACTTCTGCCATAGTGCATACTCTCCTCATCTTTCTGAAATCGATATCTGATCATGTCATTGGCAGACTTTAAAAATTCTAGTCTCCTTATCATGCGTAAAATAAAATTTAAATTCCTGTCACAGAATAGGTAAGGACTCTCTCTACCTCTCTAAACTCATTTCCTGTTATAGGCTTCCTGCACACCAAAAACTGAATCTACTTCCAGAACCCATAATCCTTGTACAACTCTGAATTTTTGTTTTGAGTTGGAGTCTCGCTCTGTCGCCCAGGGTGGAGTCCAGTGGCACTATCTTGGCTCACTGCAACCTCTGCCTCCCAGGTTCTAGCAATTCTCATGCCTCACCCTCCCGAGTAGCTGGGACTATAGGCACGTGCCCCCATGGCAGACTAATTTTTGTATTTTTAGTGGAGACAGGGTTTCACTATATTGGCCAGGCTGGTCTCGAACCCCTGACCTCGTGATCTGCCCACCTCAGCCTCCCAAAGGACTGGGATTACAGGCATGAGCCACCGCACCTGGCCACAACTCTAAATGTATACAAGTGATTACACTGCTCAGAATGCTCTTTCCCCTCTTATCCACCTGGTCCTCCTATGTATCTTTCATGACTCAAATATCTGGTCCCCTGTGTGAGGCCGTTTTTGCATTGCAATAAAGAAACACCTGAGACTGAGTAATTTATAAAGAGAGATAATGGCTCTGCAGTCTGTACAAGAAGCATGGCACCAGCATCTGCTTCTGGTGAAGACCTCAAGAAACTTACAATCATGTCAGAAGGTGAAGGGGGAGCTGGTACATCATATAGCAAGAGAGGGAGCACAAGAGAGAAAGGGGAGGTGCTAGACTCTTTTAAACAACCAGATTTCAAATGAACTCATTTTCACCAAGTCATTCATGAGGGATCTGCCCCCAGGACCCAAACACCTCCCACCAGGTCCCACCTCCAACATTAGGGATCACATTTCAACATGAAATTTGGAAGTGACAAATATCCAAACCACATCATCCCCTATGAAGTTTTGCCTGACCCAACCCCGCTCCTTTCCCACAGACACTGTGCTGACCCACAGAAGAGACGCCACTCGTGTTATCATGTTTTATAATTTCATTTACATCTCAGGCCATAAACCTTGGAGTCACATTTGAATCCTCTTTCCTTACAATCCAAGTCCAACCCTTTGGCAAATTCGGCGGGTCCTATCTTCCAGATACATCCAGGACCTGACTGTTCTCATTACTTCTACTGCTACCACACTGATCCAAGCCACATCATCTCTCGCCTGTATCCTGTATTATTGTGATAGCCTTCTCACTGGTCTCCTCCCAGATTCTGCTCTTTAAACTCCTCAGCCTATTTTCAACCCAGAACCCATAATAATTCAGTTAAAATTAAACAAAACAAAAGATTATGGAACTCTTTTGCTCAAAATTTATAAAAGGCGCCATCTCACCCCAAGAAAAGCCAAAGTCCTTCCAGCTTCCCACCAGGCCCTGCCTGGCCTGCTCCTCATCACCTCTATTTCTCTCCTACTACTGTCCTCTTCTTGCTCCCTCTGCTCCAGCCTCCGAGTCGTTGCACATGCTGTTCTTTCTGCCTGGAATACTGTCCTCCTGAATATCCACATGGCTCATTCCCTCCTTCCCTATAGGTTTTTAGTAAATTATTACCTTCTATCCCAGCACCAAGATTGCTATTTCTAAATACTATTTTCTACTAAAATGGCCTAAAGCCCTTTGGAAAAATAGCTAACCAAGTCTGGGGCAGGAAGTATACCAGAAAGCAAGGACACTATCTAAAATTACTAGGGTTGTGTCAAAAGGACTCAGGAGCCAATTTTCAGTGGCTCCTACTGGCCAAAGTAGAAAAAAAGAAGAAATTTGAGCAGCAATAAAAAGAATAACTGCAATGGATTGAAATGTATCAGATATATTGAGATCCACATAGTCATAATGATACTATGAAGAAATCACTGTTCACCTTTAGAACCAATTCATTATTGTGAAAACACATAAGGGGGATAATAGCAACACTCAACCTCCCTTTGCTGCACAAACTGTACCCCAGGACAACCAAATCATTGATGGGGAAAAGCCTCTTTAAAGTATTCCAGATAATGAAAGACTAAAATTGGTAGCATTTGGGTGTCACCATTTTGCAATACCTCACAAAGGAATGAATATAAACAATAATCATCAATGACTGTTCACATAACAAAAGGGGGTACAAACATTCATTTTGTGCCTTCTGATAGAGGCACACATCACATCCTCTGAAGCTGTCTTCCCAAAAATGGAAGCTTCTAAACCTAATACCAGCTTATGGGAAAAAGAAGGCACGGATAAACACGTTAAAAAAATACAACAGGAATGCAATCAGTAAAATCTGGTTTGTAGGAGACTAGATTAAAACAAGCAATAAAACAACTCAACTTCTTGAACAAATAAATTGCAGAGAAGAAAAAAGAGAATGAGGTACCTATAATTAAAAGAAATTTAAAAAGATATACCAACAAAATTAATACCAGGATCTTGAAATTCTGATTCAAACCAATGAAAAAGAAACTTAAAGAAAATCAAAGAAATTTGAAAATGGACTAGATATTTTATAATATTATAGAACTGTTAACTTTTAAGGTATGATAGTAGTATTGTGGCTGTAATTTTTCCAAAATCCTTATCTACTGGAGACACACACTGAAATATGTACAGATGAAATCTGGGGTTAGTTTCAAAAAGAGGAGGAATGGGTAAGGTACAGATAAAACAAGATTAGGGATGACATTATAACTGCTGAAGCTGGATGGTATACAGGGATATGGTTTATTATTCTCTCTACTTTTTATGTTTGAAATTTTTTGCAATAAAAGGCAAAAAAGAATCCTGGTGAAAACGTGGGAGATTATTTGATATGCAGTGGTTATATAGGGTGTTATTACTGGTATTTGAGGAATGTAACTGAATGTTTCCTGAGTCAGTAGACATATGCAAAATGGACTTGGGTAGTTAAAAATAATGCTATAATTTGGCAAGATGATCCTCACAAAATAGGCTATTTCACTTTAGAGGCAAATAGGAAAAAGAAATCATTTGCCAGAAAAGTATAAGTAATTGAACAATAAACTGATCAAAGCTAAAAAAAAAAAAACTGTTAAATGAGTGTAAGCAAGAAACGTATATTCACCATGCAATTTGTCTATAGTGTAATAATCAGGGAGCAATATCAAGGTTTCCTTAGATTTCCCTGTGGAATTTAACATTAGGTGTAGAAATCAGGAAGGACCATACGCAATGTCCAACATGCAATATGTTATTATGGTTTGATGGTTTAAGGCAGGCTCCATAAACCCAACAGTGACCAAGCAGGAACCACATAAATTGGACTAAGTAGTAATGGTAGTTTCTGCATCACTAGGGGCCAGATAGTGGGGACAGGAAGGACGGAGCTAGTCGGATAGGGTGGAAGATGAACATTCTGTTCTCTATATTGTTTCTAATTCTCCATTAAAACAGAAGTCTATTGATAAAACTCATGAGAGGTGGTACTCTGGTTTTACATATCCTAAAATAAATGCCCAGGGTAACTATTGTATGAAATGACATGTTTTGCCAATTCCAAGAATGCCTGTGTTTATGTATTCAACTTTAGTTATAGATGAATATACAAAAAGGTTCTTCATAACATATGAAAAGTGTTCAAAATATTATGACATTTGAACATTTTGATTTGAATCAAAATATTATGATTGCTCATGGTCAATTTCAAGGTTAAAAGGAGACTGTAAAAGAATGGATTTTTATAATTGAGATGTCATAGATATGGTAAATCACAATACTTCAAAAATTTTGGGGTAAAATGTTACATGTTATATGGCAATTAACAAATCTAATCTCAGGAATTCAAAATTATTTTCCTACCAGCAAGAGATCTATGCCCCATCTTTTTTATGATCCCTATAAACCAAGATAATAAGTCAGTACTATTTGGTGTTGGTGAATGCATATTCAACGAACCAAAGTTGTCAACAAATTTAGAAAACCGTATCAAATTTTCTTGACACTACTTGACATTGTGCTTTGACAGTCTATCAGCACTACACATTACATGTTTTATCAAAAGAGAAATACTGATTAAATTAATTCAATTGAATTTGTATTTCTCTACTATCAATAACAACTTCTCTCCTCACTCCATCTGCTTACTTACAGATATCCAGAGATGAAGAGGACCCTGTGGTGGAGGGTAGAACGAGCAGAGAAAAAGGGATGTATCTGAAAGTGTTCCAAGAGTATTTAGAATGCACCCTCGTTCAAAAAATGCCCCGTCCCTTCTTGTGGAAGAGTAATAGGACAGGCACTGCCTCTTTAGTCAGAGTCATGGTTCTCCATTTTGGCTGCACACTATAATCACTTGGCCCAATTATAAAAAATACTAATGCCCATCCCAACTCTCAGAGATTGGAATTTAATTGAGTTTGGGGTAGGTTTCAGCCATTTTTTTAAAAGGCCAAGATGATTTTAGAGTGCTGCCAGGGCATTAAGAAGATCTGGATTCAATTCTTTTTGTATGATCTTAGACAAGTTAGGGAGCCCTTCTGAACCCCAATGTATCCATAAAATAAAGGTTTTTTTTTTTTTTTTGAAATCTACTTCACAGAGCCATATTGGGCGGGGAAAAAAGAGAATAAATACGTGAGAACTCCCAACACAGACTCTGGTACATAGGTGGCACTCAATAAGTGTGAGTTCCCTTCCTCTTCACTATGCGCTAATCTATGTTCAGATTAAACAAAACGTTGCCTTTTGTACTTGTGTCTCTTGCTTTTTCCCCCTCTGATATCTTCCACTTATTTTTCAGAAGTAACCTAAGGGTACTTGAAGGAAATGAGAGTCAAAGTCCTTTCCCTTCTGTAGCACAAAGGGCCTCTCCACCCCTTTTCCCAAAGTTAAGTGATTCTATGTGTTCAACCAGCAGCTGTGGGACTGAGGCCATGTTGGGAGAGGGACTGAAGGATGACCTGACATCACCCATGTCTTCCTATTTCCAGGTAGTCAGGGAGGAATGCCCTAACTGAGCTTGAGGAAGCCCTCGAATGTTGCAGAATGGCCAACTCTTCCAAAGTGAAAGTACACAACCCAACATGGCAGCAGGAGAAGGTAAGTCTAGAGTACACAGCACAGCAGCTTCAAGCAGAGCAGACACTCAATGAGAGTTTGCTCAACTGAAATGAAGATCCTATGGTACGGCAAGTATCTAACCCAGCTCTAGTACTCAATGAAATCAGTGCTGTGTAGGCATTACCTTAATTTTTTTAGCTATAACTACTACTTCTCTCTTGCCTTGCATGAGTGGATTCTCTTACATAAATGTTCTGTTGAAATATCCCCTTTAACTCCTTTATCCTACTCCCCACATCAAGTGCCTCAATTTGTCTAAATGTCTCAAAGGTCTGCAAAGATAATAAGTGACTGTCACTTCATCAAAAATGGTAAGATTGGCCAGGTGCAGTGGCTCAAACCTGTAATCCCAGCACTTCAGGAGGCCAATTCAGGAGGATTGCTTGAGGCCAGGAGAGCAGCCTGGACAACATAATGGATCTCATCTTTAAAAAATGAAAATTAAAAAATTAGCTGGGCATGGTGGCTCATGTCTATAGCCCATCTACTCAGGAGGCTGAGGCAAGAGGATCACTTGAGCCCAGGAGTTCAAAGCTGCAGTGAGCTATGATTGTGCCACTGCACTCCAACTTGAGCCAGAGAGCAAGACTCTGTTTCTAAAAAAAAAGAAAAAAAAAGTAAGATGTTATTGCTGCTTCAAAACACAAACCCAAATCTGTGAATTGCCAAGTATAATTGATAAAAGCTGTAATTTCTTTAAGGTCAAAAATACTCATTTTCAAACAAAGTACTCATTATGTATGAAAGACCAATCAATTTATTAGAGCTCCAAACCTAAAAATATTTTTAAAACTTTAAATTTTTTAAAAAACTGCTAAATTTAAAGAGAGACAATAAATAGATGAGTGATTACCAAAGATTCATCAGGGTAGGGAAAGGTTGAATAGGTAAAGCAGAGGGGATATTTTTTGAGTGAAAAAGTTTTTCAGTATGATACTGTAATAGTGGATACATGACAATATGCATTTGTCAAAATCTATAGAACTTTAAATCACAAAGAACGAACCTTAACCCATACAAAGTTTTCAAAAATTATTCAGGAAGTCAAGGGAGCCCAGAATGAAATGTAAATTGCGACAAAATAATGGAACTGTATTACAAATGTGTGAAACACCTCACAGAGGGAGGTAGAGGAAAAGGGTGCTAAGGGTGCTAACCTAGTCACTTTTTTTTTTTTTTTTTTTTTGAGACAGAGTCTCACTCTGTCACAGAGGCTGGAGTTCAGCAGCATGATCTTGGCTCACTGCAACCTCTGCCTCCCTGGTTCAAGCAATTCTTGTGCCTCAGCCTCGCAAGTAGCACACCACCATGCCTGGCTAGTTTTTGTATTTTTAGTCGAGATGGGGTTTCACCATGTTGGTCAGGCTGGTCTTGAACTCCCGGCCTTAAGCAATCCACCTGCCTTGGCCTCCCAAAGTGCTAGGATTACAGGCATGAGTCCCCACTCCCGGCCCTAAGTCACTTCAGATGTGAGTAAAGTCTGTAAGACCAAAGGCAAGAGGAACTGTATAAAAGTACATTACTCTGTTTCCCAAGATTCATAATTCTGAAACCACTATACATGTATACTGGAATCAGAAAATTACGTAAATGGATGACAGACAATAAGAGTCAGGCTTCTTACTGTTGGAGTGGAAGGTTATAGACAAGTAAGGGGAAATGGCTAGAATGATCCATGTGGTAATGGATTAAGGTTACAGACATCAGTATGAACTCAGGTTTAGCTTAATAGGGATACATATGAATAAATGTAGAACTATTTATCGTTGTGCATATATATATATATATGTATGTGGTTTAAAATACATGTATATTTTCTTGCTCTGTCAGCTGAGTGGGCCTATAAGCAATGATACTCCAGTAGCAATAAGCACATCTAACCCCCAGATTTTTGTTTCTATAACTATTCTCCAGTAAAAGGAACCAGAATTCCCCCTGATAAACAGCCGACTCTAGGCTGGGGACAGGAAATATTACAAGGTAATCCTAGAGTATATTGTGGGGCCAGAAAGTAAGAAAGTAATTAAGAAAAAAAAAAGCTTACAATGATGTATAATGATGGGGTGTGTCAAAGTGACACAGGAGCCAATAGAGCTTCCAATAGCCAAAATTAGAATAATTTGAACAATAAAATAGAATCGTATTCAATGATAATCAAAGTATAAAATAAATATCCGTGAGTCTATACTGAAATAGACTATTAGTGTATTTATGAAATAGAATATTTAACAAATGAATTGTTAAATAAACAAATGGGAGAGAATAGACAAATCCGTACAGAAGAATTTCAAATGAGTTACATAAATACTCCACTCTCTAGGAAATAAAGCATAACTCCCCACTCCTTAAGTATGGCCTGCCTAGTGACTTCTTTCCAAAGAGTGCAGCAGAGAAAAAGAGTAAGAAAGGGTGACTTTACAGTGGAAAAACCTGACAAACACTACCTTAGCAAGGCCATCTAGATCAACATCAACAGTAATAAATCATATTGATAACTCATATCCTTGGTATGATGTGATGAAAATGGCACTCTGTGGTCTTCCTCCAAAAAGTACGTAACTCGAGTCTAATCATGAGAAATATATCAGACAAATCCCAATTGAAGGACATTATACAAAATTTCTGACCAGTATTTCTCAAAGCTGCTAAAGTCATCAAAAATAAAGTCTGAGAAATTCTCACAGCGAAGAGGAACCTAGGGAGTCATGAAGATTAAATGCAATTTGAAATCTTGGGACAGAAAAGAACATTGGGTAAAAACTAAAGAAATCTGAATAAAGTATGGACTTTTGTTGATATTAAGGTGCCAATATTGGTTCATTTATTGTATTAAATGTACCACACTAATGTAGGATGTTAATAATCAGGGATCTGGGTAGAGAGTACCTGGTAACTTTCTGTACTATCTTCCTAACTTTTCTGTAAATTGAAAACTATTCTATAATTAAAAGTTTATTTTAAAAAATATGTTAACAGTGTATAGATATTTAACTGTAGTAGCTGTTGTGAAGCCCATCTTTGTTAAAGTAACTACTTTAATGACATGACATGAGTTTGCAAAAGCATTTGTTACACATGATTTCTTGTTCAAACAGAATTCATTGTGTCCACATCCAGCAAAGCAAAGTTAACTCAGGCTGTGTGCCAAGACACGGAAATGGCCTTGTTACACTGAACTCAATGTGAAAACATAGTAGTATTCAAATCTTTCCATCCACGACACGCAATATTCCCATTGGTCTAAAAAACAGAAGAAGAAGAAAAAGAAAAAGAAAGTCTCTAAGTTGATTTTCTAGTATCTTAAAAAGTTTCCAAATACATGTTACTGGGGAGAAGTCAGCAACTCCCGGGGGGGAGGGCAGGAAGGAGTATTGACTGCTGGTTGCAGCACTTGAAAAAAAATAACAAAAGGAAGGAAAAGGCCTAGGCTTCTCCAGACGGGGTTACCCTTATTTGGGAACATCGCCAGAGAACTTAAACTAGCTCTGAGAGGCAGAAAAGCTGGTGTTGAGCAAAATTCACCACACTGACCAACTTAAGTGCCCCAGAATTGTATTAATACTTGCCAAGCAATCAAGACTCCAAACAGCATAAATCTCTGTGTTCCACTTTTGGACCTTGCTGTTCCTAAGAGTCAGTGGAAAGTTTTGAAGAACACATGGCCCTTAGACTGATGCCGATGACCTTATCAGCATGGCCCACACGCCCAGCTTTTGAGGACAATAATATCCCACAATACCAGACCAGTCTATAACAGGAAGCTCCTATGTTGCTGTTAACGCCTCCGCCTTTGCAGAGATCAGCCAGAGGTGACAAATCTTTGAGGTAATGCCAAAATCAGGCCGCTGTTCTCCTTTACATTAGGCCCTTCATCCTCTGGGGGCCAGTAAAGTCTGAAGAAATAGGAGAATAGAAAAAGATAATAGTAATAGTAATTTTCACACTTTTGAGATCATTACTTAGCCTAAGATGATTCTCTCAGCTCATCCTGCAGGGTCTGGCTCAAATCTTAAATCTTTCAAGTCTTCCAGCTAACTCTCTCTCCTCCAAATTCTAAGAGCCTTTCATAAGTGCCCAGCAACATGGGAATTGCTTAATGCCTCACATTGCTGATTTTTCATATTGTATGTTTCTTACAGGCATACTCCACTTGCTTGTGCTTGGCTATATTGTGTTTCACAGACATTGCAGTATTTACAAATTGAAGGTTTGTAGCAACCCTACATTGAACAAGTCCATCACTGCCATTATTGCAGTACCATGTGCTCACTTCATGTCTCTGTAGCACATCTTGGTAATTCTGGCAATATTTTAAAATTTTCATTATTATTATACTTCTTATGATGATCTGGGATCAGTGATGTTTCATATTAAAATTGTAACTGTTTTGAGGCACCATGAACCATGCCCATATAAGATGGTGAACTTAATTGATAACTGCTGCTTGTGGTCTGATTGTTCCACTGTCTGGCTGTCCCACTATCTCCCCATCTCCTTGGGCTTCCCTATTCCTTGAGACACAATATATTGAAATTAGGCCAATTAATAACCTTATAATGGACTATAAGTGTTCAAGTAAAAGGAAAAGTCACACATCTCTCATTGGAAATCAAAAGCTAGAAATGATTAAGCTTAGCAAGGAAGGTATGTCAAAAGCTGAGATAGGCTAAAAGCTAAGCTGCTTGCAGAAAACAGCCAAGTTGTGAATGCAAAGAAAAAGTTCTTTAAAAAAAGTAAACACACTACTCCAGTGAACACACAAATGATAAGAAAGGGAAACAGCCTTATTACTGATATGGAGAAAGTCTGAGTGTTCTGGATAGAATATCAAACAAGTCACAATATTCCCTTGAGTCAAAACCTAATCCAGAGCAGCACCTTTACTCTCTTCAGTTCTATGACGGCTGAGAGAGGTGAGGAAGCTGCAGAAGAAAAGTCAGAAGCAAGCAGAGGTTGGTTCATGAGGTTTAAGAAAATAAGCCATCTCCATAATGTAAAAGTGCAAGGTGAAGCAGCAAGTGCTGATGGGGAAGCTGCAGCGAGGTATCCAGAAGAGCATGCTAAGATCATTGATGAAAGTGGCTACACGAAACAACAGCTTTTCAATGTAGATGAAATAGCCTTCTTTTGGAATAAGATGCCATCCTGGATGCCATATTAGGCCCTTCATCCTCTGGGGGACAGTAGAGTTTTTCATAGCTAGAGAGGAGAAGTCAACCTTCAAATCTTCAAAGGAGAGGATGACTCTCTTGTTAGGGCCTAATGAAGCTGGTGACTTTAAGTTAAAGCCATTGTTAATTGACCATTCTGAAAATCCTAGGGCCTTTAAGAATTACGTTAAGTTGGCCAGGCACAGTGGCTCATACCTGTAATCCTAGCACTTTGGGAGGCCAAAGCAGGCAGATCACCTGAGGTTAGGAGTTCGAGATCAGCCTGGCCAACATGGTAAAATCCCATCTCTAAAAATACAAAAAATTAGCAGGGCTTGGTGGTGCACGCCTGTAGTCCCAGTTACTCGGGAGGCTGAGGCACGAGAATCACTTGAACCCGAGAGGTGGAGGTTGCAGTGAGTCAAGATCATGCCACTGCACTCTAGCCTGGGTGACAGAGACTCTGTCTCAAAAAAAAAAAAAAAAAAAGAATTATGTTAAATCTACTCTGCCTGTGCTCTGTAACTGGAACAAAAAAGGCTGGATGACCATAAATCTGTTTACAGCATGGTTTACTGAATATTTTAAGCTAACTGTTGATGTGTGCTGCTCAGAAAAAAATATTCCTTTCAAAATATTACTGTCCATTGACAATGCACTTGATCACCCAGGAGCTCTGATGGAGACGTACAAGAAGATGAATGTTATTTTTATGCATGCTAACACAACATTCATTCTGCAGCCCACAGATCAAGAAGTAATTTCAAGTCTTATTACTCAAGAAATACATTTCACAAGGCTGTAGCTATCATAGATAGTTCCTCTGTTGAATCTGGGCAAAGTAAATCAAAAATTTTCTGGAAAGGATTCACCATTCTAGATATCATTAAGAACATTCATGATTCATGGGAGGAGGTGAAAATATCAACATTAACAAGAATTTGGAAGAAGTTCATTCCAGCCCTCATAAATGACTTGGAGGGGTTCAAGACTTCAATGGAGGAAGTAACTGCAGATGAGGTGGAAATAGCAAGAAAACTAGAATTAGAAGTGGAGTCTGAAGATGTGACTGAGTTGTCACAATCTCATGATACAACTGGAGTAGATGAGGACTTGCTTCTTATAGATAAGAAAAGAAACTGGTTTCTTGAGATGAAATCTATTCCTGGGGAAAATGCAGTGAACATTGTTGAAATGACAGCAAAGGATTTAAAATGTTACATGAGGAATTGAACTCAACTCTGCACCAAGCGGACCTAATAGACATCTACAGAATTCTCCACACCAAATCAACAGAATATACATTCTTCTAAGCACCACATCGTACTTATTTGAAAATTGACCACATAGTTGGAAGTAAAGCACTCCTCAGCAAATGTAAAAGAACAGAAATTATAACAAACTGTCTCTCAGACCACAGTACAATCAAACTAGAACTCAGGACTAAAAAAATCAATCAAAACCGCTCAACTAGATGGAAACTGAACAACCTGCTTCTGAATGACTACTGGGTACATAACGAAATGAAGGCAGAAATAAATACGTTCTTTGAAACCACTGAGAACAAAGATACAACATACCAGAATCTCTGGGACACATTTAAAGCAGCGTGTAGAGGGAAATTTATAGCACTAAATGCCCACAAGAGA
>NW_012116444.1:2515276-2515614 GCF_000951035.1 Colobus angolensis palliatus
TATAGATTCAATGCCATCCCCATTAAGCTACCAATGACTTTCTTCACAGAATTGGAAAAAACTGCCTTAAAGTTCCTATGGAACCAAAAAAGACCCCGCATTGCCAAGACAATCCTAAGTCAAAAGAACAAAGCTGGAGGCATCATGCTACCTGACTTCAAGCTGTACTACAAGGCTACAGTAACCAAAACAGCATGGTACTGGTACCAAAACAGAGATATAGAGCAACAGAACAGAATAGAGTCCTCAGAAATAATACCACACATCTACAGCCATCTGATCTTTGACAAACCTGGGAAAAACAAGAAATGGGGAAAGGATTCCCTATTTAATAAATG
>NW_012116444.1:2516438-2532415 GCF_000951035.1 Colobus angolensis palliatus
TTTAAGTATAATAAAAAAAATGTTACATGAACTTACTTGATAAAGCAGCTGCAGGGCTTGAGATGACTGACACCAATTTTGAAAGTCCTACTGTGGATAAAATGCTATCAAACAGCATCACATGCTACAGATAAATCTGTCATAAAAGGAAGAGTCAATTGATGAGGCAAACTTCACTGTTGTCTTCTTTTAAGAAATTGCCATAGCCACCCTAACCTTCACCATGCTGATCAGTCAGTAACCATTAACATAGAGGTAAGATCCTCCAACAGCAAAAAGATTACAACTCACAGAAGGTTTAGATGATCAGTAGCATTTTTAACAATAAAGTTTTTCTTTTGTTTTTTTTTTTTTTTTTTTTTTTTTTTTGAGACAGAGTCTAGCTCTGTCACCCAGGCTGGACTGCAGTGGCGTGATCTTGGCTCACTGCAAGCTCCACCTCCCGGGTTCACGCCATTCTCCTGCCTCAGCCTCCCGAGTAGCTGGGACTACAGGCGTCCGCCACCACGCCTGGCTAATTTTTTGTGTTTTTAGTAGAGACGGGGTTTCACCATGTTAGCCAGGATGGTCTCGATCTCCTGACCTCGTGATTCACCCGCCTCGGCCTCCCAAAGTGCTGGGATTACAGGCATGAGCCACCGCACCCTGCCAACAATAAAGTATTTTTAATCGAGGTATATACATTGTACTTTTGCAAATATAGACTATAATATAATATATAATATAATGTAAACATAACTTTTATATGCCCTGGGAAACCAAAAAATTTGTGTAACTTGCTTTATTATGGTGGTCTGGAACCGAACTTGCAATATCTCTGAAGTATACCTGTGTATACAATCCAACGTGTGATTTCAAATTCTGGAGTCTGAGTGCAAATTCTTTTTCTCTCCTCCCCATCTAAATCCTCCAATATCGCACAACACCTAAACCAGAGTGTGCATATGTGCTTAATAAATAGCTAATCTTTTTTGGCTATTGTGATCTCCCTCTAATTGCCATTTTAAAAAATGTAAATTAGATCTCTTTTCTCATCTTACCCTTCTGGCAAGCTACTCAAAATAGTCAGGAGATCATCATGATTATATACAGCGTATTTACGGTGAGTCTTGGTTTGAGGTGAGAAGGAATAGGTCTTCTCCATCTCACCAACAGGGTACGCATTTCTCTGACCAATTTTGCCTTTCTTGACCCTGACCACACACAAGTCCTTGGCTCCCTGCTGACTGCCCACTACATCCAGCTTTGGTGCAGGAAAATGATGGGATCTAAGCCTCTGGACAGTGACTCCTGATCTGGCCAAGCAAGGGGCCTCCCTCACTTCTGTTTTGGCCCTAGGTATGCCTACTGCCATATTTCAGTAATATCTGACAATTACCCCATCTTGGGAAAAGGTGGTTCATATTCTTATCTGAGCCCTTACCATCTAGAAATCAAGGCAGGCATCATCAGACTACCATATACACATAGAGATTCCAGGGGCTAATGCAAAACAGCGTTTTCTCCCTGTGAGGCTGCTGGGCAGTCCATGTGCAATATACCCCTGCTGAGCATCATTCATGCAATCATTTATTCAATAAATATTTACTGGACACCTACCATGTGCCACGGACTTTTTGGGACATTGAGATCCTCTCCTGGTCTCCTTCATCTTCCCTCCCTTCCTTTCTCCCTACCCCAGAAGTCCAGCCCTCAATTAATTTGTTCCACCAGGTTTTCCTCTTACAGAGTGGTGGCGGTGGTGGGATTCAGATGCTCCAGCTACCCCAGCATGATACATTTACAAGTCAAACATTTTTCCAGCTAATTTGGCCACCTGTCATACTTACAGATTTCCTGTTGTTCTATCATAAGGGTTTGAGAGGAATTCTGCAGCAAAGGTGGCTATTCCGCAGCCATTGTGATTTGGAGCAAAGCTCAATTCCAAATCTATTCAATTCAAATAAATACAAAATAAAAATCTTTAGAATGAGTTTTAGGGCTGTGTAAATAACTTAAACATTGGGAAAAAATTTTAATTTTTAGGTCAGGTGCAGCAGCTCAAGCCTGTAATCCCAGCACTTTGGGAGGCCGAAGCAGGTGGATTACCTGAGGTCAGGCATTCAAGACCAGCTTGGACAATATGGTGAAACCCCGTCTCTACTAAAAATACAAAAAAATTAGCCAGGAGTGGTGGCGGCCGCCTGTAATCTCATCTACTCAGGAGGCTGAGGCAGAATAATTGCTCAAACCCAGGAGGCAGAGTTTGCAGTGAACTGAGATCTCACCACTGTATTCCAGCTTGGGGGACAGAGCAAGATTTCGTCTCAAAAAAAAAAAAAAGTTTTAATTTTTTTTCTACTGTCAATTCTCCAGAGAGGTTTTTCCATTTCTAAATTAGGCCCCCAATTAATTCTCACAGAGCACCTTCTATTCCTTCTTCATAGAACTTATTCAATTTGCAAAGATTTACTGATGACATCATTGCTTAATATCTTACTCCCCCACTAGACAAGCTCCGGGAGGGCAGGAACCATTTCTGTTTTGTCCTGCACTGAATAGTAGACTGTACACAGAGCCTGCACATAGTAGGAGGACAGTAAATACTTGTTGAAAGGACAAAGCTTCATTTGCCTAGCCCCCCATAAATCCTTCTTCATACTTCCAGCTCCAACACTTTATCTCAATATTGTAGAAAGTGGCTTAGTTCAACTTTAGTAGACTCAAGTGGAGGCTCTCTTTCACACACACAAAAAAAATGCTTTTGGTAAATATATAGAATATACGTAGAAAGTTTTGTATTATAGCATTGTTTTTAGTGTCAAAAAGCAAAACAAAGCTGGGAAACTACCTGGAGTGATTGACCAAATTATACTGATGAGGGGGGCAAGAGCTGAAGTTTATACTTTTGCACCTATCAGTCATTAGTTAAGGTTTGGGGGGTGGAAGCATAAATTTGTAGGTACTTATGGCCTCCGGTGTGCACAAACGAAGCACATTCCAGTAACCTGAAGGTCATTTGCTCATAAAGTGATGCAGGGCTGGGCTGTTGGGAGGATAACTACACAAGGAGTCGGAGTGCACAGAAATAGTGAAGAGATCTGAGGGGGTGTGTGTGCAACCATCATTGCTATATTTTAACAAAAACCTATATATGCACATCATGCAAGAGCATGAAAAAAGATGGACAAGAATCCTCCTCTGAGGGAGGAACAGAAGAGAAAATGGCTGGAGGGGTAGGAAAGGGGGTTATTAACTTTTTCTTTATATATTTTCATATTATTTCTGTTAAATATTAAACATTTCAATAAACATTTTAGGGGAAAAGGTTAGCTAGAAACTTTTAATACATCCACCATTCTCAAGCAAAACTCTTCTTCAGCACATGAATTGGTCAAACACATTGCTCAAAACTTTGAAAATTTTCTAGCCAGATTACAGGCTCACACCTGTAATCCCAGCACTTTGGGAGGCTGAGGTGGGTGGATCACTTGAGGCCAGGAGTTTTGAGAGCAGCCTGGGCAACATGAGGAAACCCCATCTCTACTAAATATACAAAAATTAGCCTGGCTTGGTGGCATGAGCCTGTAATCCCAGCTACTTTCGAGGCTGAGGCAGGAGAATTCCTTGAATCAGGGAGGCAGACATTGCAGTGAGCTGAGATCATGCCACTGCACTCCCATCTGGGCGACAGAGTGAGACTCCGTCTGAAACAAACAAACAAACAAACAAACAAAAACTTTGAAAATTTTCTAATATAGCCCAAAGTACGTAACAACCTCTATTGTTTTAAAATTCATTGTTCAGCTAGATCAGGCAATCTTCCACATTAAAAAATAAAGTCAGCCGGGTGCAGTGGCTCATGCCTGTAATCCCAACCCTTTGGGAGGCCAAGGAGGGTGGATCACCTGAGGTCAGGAGTTAGAGACCAGCCTGGACAACATGGTGAAACCCTGTCTCTACTAAAGATATAAAAAATTAGCCGAGTGTGGTGGTGTGCACCTGTAATCCCAGCTACTCGAGAGGCTGTGGCAGGAGAATCACTTGAACCCAGAAGGTGGAGGTTGCAGTGAGCTGAGATCACGCCATTGCGCTCCAGCATGGGCAACAGGGCGAGACTCCATCTCAAACAAACAAAGAAAAACATTAAATCAATAAATACAGTTTAGTTTTTGCTGAATTGTATTAAATATTTAAAAGGTTTTAAAAGCCAACTGGAGGTCTAGAACTAAAATTTACCTGCATCAATTACTGTTACAAATAACTTATCTGCACTGGTGATCAGATTAAATGATATCTTCCATGAAATACTAAGCATACTTTTACACAATGACAAACACACCATAACTTGAGATTCTCTGGAAACAAATAGATTTCTTTTGACTTTGACTAAAAGACACATCTTGAATTCCAGACATTAAAAATCTATTTTTGGGCCGGGCGCGGTGGCTCAAGCCTGTAATCCCAGCACTTTGGGAGGCCGAGACGGGCGGATCACGAGGTCAGGAGATCGAGACCATCCTGGCTAACACGGTGAAACCCCGTCTCTACTAAAAAATACAAAAAACTAGCCAGGCGAGGTGGCGGGCGCCTGTAGTCCCAGCTACTCAGGAGGCTGAGGCAGGAGAATGGCGTAAACCCGGGAGGCGGAGCTTGCAGTGAGCTGAGATCCGGCCATGCACTCCAGCCTGGGCGACAGAGCGAGACTCCGTCTCAAAAAATAAAAAATAAAAATAAATAAATAAATAAAAATCTATTTTTGCCAGGCACGGTGGCTCACGCCTGTAATCCCAACACTTTGGGAGGCCCAGTGGGGGTGAATCACCTGAGGTCAGGAGTTCAAGACCAGCCTGGCCAACATGATGAAACCCCGTCTCTACTAAAAATACAAAATTAGCCAGGTGTGGTGGCACACGCCTGTAGTCCCAGCTATTTAGGAGGCTGAGACAAGAGAATCGCTTGAACCCTGGAGGTGGAGGCTGCAGTAACCCAAGATCGTGCCACTGCACTCCAGCCTGGGCAAGACAAAGTAAGACTCCGTCTAAAAAAAAAAAGAAAGAAAAAAAAATCTATTTTCATCAAGTGCTTTGGAATCCAGGAAATACAGATTCTATGTAGAAAATACCTGTAACCCTACCCACCCAACTGTAATTTCTTCCAGGAAAAACAGAAATTGCATGGAGGTCTCTGCTCTGAAGCCTGCAGAATAACAAAGGAGTCTATGAGATGGAGAAATAGAAGGGCGAAGGGATCTTCACTGTGTGTGCCATGATGCCTTGACACTGACACCAAACAATGTTGTGTCTGTCTCTATAATCCAGAGGATGGGCAATATGGATTTTGTGACATAAAAATCAGCGTGACATACGACTACCATAAAAGAAGGAATTAACAGACTATTTTCTTAATACTTGACTAATAAACATTTACTACATGTACAGTTACTTGTTATTGTACTTTATGTTATGAAATTGGAGCAAGCAAGAAAAGAATCCAAGAGAAAATGATTCCTTCCCTTCTCCATTTAACTGTTCTTTCCTCTGCCCAGTTGGAAGAAGCTCTGTGGGGAAGAGACTGCAATGTTCCCAAATTGCAAATAACATGTCATGATTTATTATAGCTACATTCCATTGCTTAGCCTCCCCTAGAGCCCTTGCCATATTCTGTCCTTTTTGTCTCTGTTTTTTTATGCATGGAGCAAATTCCATCTTACTCCACCACATGTAGGTGTCCAAAAAATTCTGCTCTTTATTTTTTTTATATCAACTTAAATTCATCTCAAGTCTCTGGCTCTCTGAACTGGCAGGAAATTCAAACTGTCATTACTGGAGTGCTCTTACCTCCTTGGCTTACACCAGAATCTGGGGAAAGTGCATCTGTAGAAACTGGGAGGAAGGGTTTCTAATCTCACACCTACCTTGATCCCGTCTGATATTCTCACTGCCCAACCTTTCTGTTCCAATGCTAAGTAGGAAAGGGGGAGTGTGGTGAGAGGACTTTGCCTCAGCTGGATGCCCTGGTGCTTGAAGTGGAGCATCTCTGAGACACCATGCAGCTGTCCTTTCTGATGTATTACCCCGTAGGACATGACCACGGAACAGGCAAGAGTCCCTATTACCCATAGGCCCACCAACCTTCATCCCTTCCCAGTGACCCAAAACTTCCACTCTTTCTTGGTCTTCAAAGGTACCCCTTTATTCTTCCCTATTACCTTATTTCTTTAGGGAAGCTTGCATAATGTTGACAATGAGCCAGTGTAGGACTGGGAACCCACAATGATTAACATCTTAACAAAGATTTCCACCACTCACGCTTGTGTTATCATTTCCTCCCACACGGAATTTCTCTTCGCTCCTCACCCCATCCTCCATTACTAGCAAACCTGGAGTCCCAGAGGGAAGAGTCTGTTTATTACTTATTTTATATTTCCTAAAATACTTAACATGGGGATTCACGACCACTGCATTTGGGAGAGCAAATCCCTCCCAGCAGCCCCTACAAATTTTCATTGATATGTAAAAAGAAAATTTTTATTTTTGCTACAACTGAGTATAAATATCGTCACAGCAATGCCTGAGATGAGAAACAAAGTAAGTTAGGCGGCTGGGTGTTTAAAAACTGTTATAACTAAGAAGTACATGGTTAGTGTGTCATCAGGTCGGCACTACAGAAAAATTGCAAGAACTTCGCCTCCATGAAGAATACAGCCAGGGCAGAACAAGCTCTTCTCTAACAGCCACCATCCTGACAGCAACCAATAACCCCAACCTTGTACTGACATTATGGTGGCAATAGCACTGTAATCATTGCTGGCCTAATTAGTATTGTTGTCAATCATTTAATTATCTCATGTGTCTCAAAAAATGATAATATTTGAAACATGCTTCTGTTGCAGTTACTAAAAGATGTCCACTCTGGCCGGATGTGGTGGCTCACGTCTGTAATCCCAGCACTTTGGGAGGCCAAGGCAGGTGGGTCACGTGAGGTCAGGAGTTCAAGGCCAACCTGACCAACATGGCGAAACCTGTCTCTACTAAAAATACAAAAATTAGCCGGGCGTGGTGGCAGGTGCCTGTAATCCTAGCTACTCAGGAGGCTGAGACGTGAGAATAGCATAAACCCAGGAGGCGGAGGTTGCAGTGAGCTGAGATGTTTTTTGTACTCCAGCCTGGGCCACAGAGCAAGACTCTGTCTCAAAAAAAAAAAAAAAAAAAACAACAAGATGTCCACTTCTCTAATTCTTACCTTCCTCCTAACTAAAAGAATATCCAGTGTTGGCTGGGTGCGGTGGCTCACACCTGTAATCTCAGCACTTTGGGAGGCCAAGGCAAGTGGATCACGAGGTCAGGAGATCGAGACCATCCTGGCTCACATGGTGAAACCCCACCTCTACTAAAAATACAAAAAATTAGCCAGGCGTGGTGGCGGGCGCCTGTAGTCCCAGCTACTCGGGAGGCTGAGGCAGGAGAATGGCGTAAACCCAGGAGGCAGAGCTTGCAGTGAGTCGAGATCGCACCACTGCACTCCAGCCTGGGTGACAGCGAGACTCTGTCTAAAAAAAAAAAAAAAAAAGAAAAAAAAGAATATCCAATGTTAGCCACTCAGTATAAAGACTACACTGCCCAGTCTATCTTGCAGCTGTATGTACAAGGGATGGTGAATCATCTGGTGCTAGCAACAATGTGTTTCTGTGACTACGCCTAGCCTGAAGAGACAAGAGGAGGAAGAGGTTCCCAGAATGTGTAGAGCAAGCTATGGCTATAGGAGGCAGCTGTCTTATACAAGCTATGGCTTCTATACTGGATTGTGTTCCCCTAGAAGTTGAACTTGAAGCAAGGATTTGCACACTACTAGCTAATTTTGATGGCAATTCCAGGAGGCACTGGAAGTAAGTGGGTAAATGAGACAGGGCAGGGAAAGAAGCCAACACAGAATGCATAGATTAGGAGATCACCACTGAGAGCATCTGGGGCTCTGTCTTGATAGAGACCCACTGGGAAATGGGTGTAGAATACAGCTCATAGCTATTCCAACTCAGGGGAACAGAAACAGAGATATTTATCCACCAATGCCTACAAATCATTCATTAAGGGGTGTTCCCTGGAGAAAGCATCTATCCAGAACCTCTGGCAGGTCCTGCACATGGGCTGAGCATGTTTCTACGGCCAGAAAAAGCCATCAGGTAGAGAGTGGCAGGTATTTTCAAAAGAAGAAGCCACCACCATGCATAAGGAATGATGAGGGCTGAGGACATGGGGAGGGGCCTCATAGGGTTGGCTACACCTTCAGTTAAAGATACAGCCACTGCCAGTCCATGGCCCAGCAGGGAAGGAGCTGAGGAATAAATACCAGATCTTGCTCTGCTCCCAGCCTCCAACCTCCTGCTGAACCTAACCAGAAGCCCCCTGACGCAGTTCACTCTGGCCAGTCTCCCAGGACCCAGAGCAGGGCAGAGGAGGATGGAGAATGAACAGAGAATATCCAGCACACTAGCCTTCAGGCATTCTCAAATTTCAAGATTTAAAATCTCAGACAGCACTGTTTGGCTATAAAAATATTATGACATGTTTATATAGTCGCTAAAACTAGAGAAACTGGAAAAGATCTTGGAAAAGTTACCTGAGAGTCCAAACAGTTGAAGAAAAATCCTAAATAAGAGGAGACTTGAACTCTAGTTCTGGTGCTGATAATTATTAATGACTCCACTTCAGGCAAGTCTTTAGCAGCACAGGCTGTTTTTCCACCTTCATAATAGAGTAAGATCTATTGACCTAATGAAGCTATTATGAAAATCAAAAGAATGTGAAAATGCTCTGTAATTACAAAGGTTATACAAGTGTGAGGTATTAGTATACCTTCACTTTTCCAGACAGATAGGAAGCAATTCTATTGTTAAACACAACACTGTTAAAAATAAATGCCACTATTTTTGTTTCATTGTGTTTTTCAATTAGGAAGACATCTACATAAATATTTACCACCACATATCTTTTTTAAAATAAGAATGGGTATAAATGAATAACACAAGTTTACTTACAATTATTTTCTTACCACTAATCCCTCACCAAAACTCTACATTCTAATTATATATCAGTTTCTAATAAAGTCATAGTTTTTCCCCATTATTTCCTTTTATTTTTCACTGAACTTTACTTTTTCAACAACTTCCTCTTTTGTCTTTATATGCTTTAACATTTTTGATGACCCAGTAATTATGCCCAAGTTTATGATTGATTCTTTGTCCTTTCTCTTTTCACTTTCCTTTTAATGTAGAAATATAAGCCAAATGGTAGTGGCACCATTTGACTATAGTGGGAAATACTGGGACTGGGCACAGTGGCTCACACCTGTAATCTCAGCATTTCAGGAGGCTGAGACAGGAAGATCACGTGAGCTCAGGAGTTTGAGAGCAGCCTGGGCAACATGGCGAGACCTTGTCTGTAACAACTACGAAAAAAAAAAAACCAGAAATTAACCAGGTGTGGTGGCGTGTAGCTGCACTCCCAGCTACTTAGGAGGCTGAGGTGGGAAGATCACTTGAGCCTGGGAGACTGAAGCTGCAATGAACTGTAATCTTGCCACTGCACTCCAGTCTGGGCAACAGAGTGATAACCTGTCTCAAAAAGAAAGAAATACTGTGAAGAATAACTTCTGTGTGCAATAATCAAATCCAGTGAATTAGGGAAAATATTATTAATGTTCCTAAGTGGAGATTTCAGTGTTTCTGACTTCTTACAAATCAGGAATCAGGATATCACTAAGTCAGAGAAATTCATGAAACAAAAGGCAATTATTTCCTCTAGGGCTATCTCACTGTTATTGTCTTAAGATCCTCCCAACGTGAAGTCACTCTTGGCTGGAATACAGTTTCTGAAAAGGAACATTAGAGGAGGGGAGATTGTTTTTAACTGTACCACTACTAGGAAAATAAGCATTTGTCAATTCTTGCCTACCCAAGACAACACAGAGTGAGGTAGAGACTTAAGGAAACAAAATTAGAAATTTCATAAAAGGGAACATAAAGTTGCCATTCTTATTGCTGACTCTATTGTTTCAAGTCTCTGCAGTGGGTGGGAGTAGGAAATTTTTCTGGGAAGGAAAAGGTTTTGCCCACTTCCTTAAAGCAAGTCTACTCTATTTTAATTAGCTTTCTAGCTGTTATCTCTTTACTTCACATAAGGAACACTGCCAACACTCCATTTTGACACCATCCTGAGGAAACAGATAGTGCCCTCCTGAACTTTGGTAAGAAGCATAACACATACAGCAGCTTAAGACTGAGTACGCCAGGAAATAAAATTTTTGCATAGAACCTCCTTCCCAGTAAAGTTATAGGAAATTACTTTTAAAAAATCTCTATGAAGTGATAAGTCACTTTCCATATAGGTAATTTTCATGCTTCATACTGTGTTTCTCTGAATATAATTGGTAGGAACTACATTTAAAATGCTAGGATAGTTGATGTGTTTAAGGACAGAAAGAGAAAGGCTGGAGAGAATTCAAGTACCTTTGAACAACTCAGGTTTGAACTTTGAGAGCCCACTTATATGTGGATTTCAAAAAATATATACATTTTCAAAAAAATTTTAGAAATTTGCAACAATTTGAAAAAACATGCAGATGAACCATGTAGCCTAGAAATATTGAAAATATTAAGAAAAAGTTAGGTATGTCATGAATGCATAAAATATATGTAGATATTAGTCTATTTTATTGTTTACTAACAAAATATATGTAACTCTATTATAAAAAGTTAAAATTTATCAAAACTTACACAAACATAGACTATACATAGTGCCATATGCAGTTGAGAGAAATGGAAATAAACATAAAGATGTAGTATTAAATCATAACTTCATCAAATTCACTGTAGAACATACTGTACTATTGTAATGATTTCATAGCTATCTTCTGTTACCATTGTGGGGAGTTCAAGTCTTGCAAACATCCGCTTAAAACACTGTGTGATGATAATTATCTCTGTGTGAGCAGTTCATCTTTCCAGTAAATTGTGTGTCACCGTTAAAACTGATCTCTCATGGCTCTCACATATTTTTCACTGTGTTTAGTGTAGTGCTGTAAACCTTGAATAACACCATGGGATCCATATAAAGTGCCACTAGTGATGCTGGAAGTGCTCCCAAGAAGCAGAGAAAAGTCATGTCATTACAAGAAAAAGGTGAATTGCTTGACATGTACCATAAATTGAGATCTGCAGCTGCAGCTGCCCACCATTTCAGACAGACAATTCACCTTATAAACAGACAACATAAACTTACAGTATCCATAAATACAGTATAGTACTGTAAATATATTTTCTCTTCCCTACAATTTTCTTAATAATCTTTTCTTTACTTAGCTTATTTAATTATAAAAATACAAAATAGAATACATACGACATACAAAATATGTATTAATCAACTGTTTATGTTATCAGTAAGACTTCTGGCCAATAGTAGGCTATTAATAGATAAGTTTTGGGGAAGGCAACAGTTACATGCTAATTTTTGATGAGGGTCAGCGCCCATAGCCCCCACATTGTTCAAGGGTGAACTGAAATATGAAACAAATTCAACAGTTAGATAGCCTAAATAAGCTATTATTTTCATATTCCAAACTTGCTAAAGATTGCTCTCGTTTGTAATAACTAAAACTACAATGAAGTTGTCTTAGGATTTAAAAAATATTTTGGATGGGAAGGATAATAACTTAATAATAAACTTAAATAATTTAACTTATACGACATATTTATGTGAATACTGTGATGTTTGTACAACCATCACTCCAAATATAAAAATTCTTGATTTGTTTAGATTTTGGCATCAGACTGCTAGGAGCAACCATTTAGGTAGATGATATTATTTCAGCATTATTTTTAACATGCTGCTAAGAGAACTTCTATTAAAAAACCTCTATCACTTGCCTGCTGACATCTTAAAATTTTTAAAACATGGCTAAATTCATTTACTTCACAATTAGTTGTAAATAACCAGAAGAAAAGTAACGCAAGCATATATCACTTGTAGGTTAGAATAATAAGAAAATACATGTGCTTAAAGGAGTTAAAACATTGATCTCACAAGCCAATGGTGAGATTGGAGGTAGAGAGATTGCATTCTTCCCACAGCACATTTTGAGTCCTTCTTATAACTGATTGACAAGTGAGGGAATTATTTCCACAAAGAAATGGGTAATAAATGAAACAAATCTTTATGATTCTAAAATATGAATCTCATGTAAGTTATCAAAAGGATTTCCTAGACAACTTCCAAACAGGAGGTAGAGACCTTGAGGTCATCTCTAGACTGAATTTTGACCACCATTCTCAGATACAGAGAAAAAATTTCTAGAGAACAAATATGAATGGAAGCCTTATGTTTTGGAGGTTGTCTAGGCTTGTTAATAATACAAGACTTGGTCTTGATTAAATGAGTCTCTCCTTTTCTTTTCCTCAAATAAATGGGAAAATTCAGTGTACCAAAACTATGACTCAAATCAAGAGGTCACACTGTGAATCTCCAAATGTTAGAGCTCCATGTTTTGTCCAAACAAATCTCATAACCTGACTAGACTGCTTGGACTACATGGAACAAATTGGCATTTCATCAACTTCTGAACCTGATCTGGGGCATAATTTACTGTGGAAACACTGATGAAGGAGCTTCATGTTCTTGGGAGCTCTCTGGATTTTAAATTCTAAACTGGAGATAGCAGTGAGCCAGTGACCCTGATCTGAGTTTGAAGGTGGTGCCACTTCTCTGGGAGCACAAAGTTCAAAAGGATGAATTTGGGAAAAAGCATCACTTCTGGTGGTCACTTCTGGTGGTCATTTCTGTCTCTCAGGACCCAGTGTGCAGAGATGATACTGGGAACTCAAAAACCTAAAAACTCAAGAAACTGAGTGAACCCTCCCATAGATAAACCCCCCAAAAAACACCAAGACAGATCAATCATCAAACTTTTGAAAATTAAAGACAAAGAAAATATCTTGAAAGTAGAGAGAGAGAGAAACAACGCTTTACCTATAGAAGGAAAATAATTTGACTCATAGTAGCTTTCTCATCAGAAACCACAGAGGCCAGAGAAAATGGTACAGTATTTTTCAACTACTAAAATAAAAGAATTGTCAACACAGAATCCTATATCTAGCACAAATATTCTTGAGGAATGAAATGAAAATTAAGACAGTCTCAGATGAAGGAAAATGAAGAGAATCTATCACCAGCATATCTATCCTAAAAGAATAGTTGCAGGACTTTTCTATGCAGAAAAGAAATGTTAAATAAGAATTTTTGAAAGACAAGAAGAAAGAAAGAACACAACAAAAATATGAATAAATATAACAAGCTTTCCTTCTCTTTAGTTTTTAAAATTATATTTGATAAAAGAAGCAAAAGTCATAACACACTGTGGTTCTAGTATATGTAGATGATATGTTTATGAACATTATAAATAGAAGAGGGTAAAGTGATCTAAAGGGAGGGAAGTTTCTATTATCAAACACAGCCATTTCAGTGCACCAGAAATTGAGTAAGGACAGACAACAAGTTGAAAAGCATTTATTCATGAAAAGTCTCCAAAACTTTGGGTAAGAATAATGGGAAACTATGACCTGTTTGCCAGGGATGACTCCCCATTCCTCTCTACCCATAACATGGACACAGCTTGGCAAGAGTGGTGGTTCAGCTATAAAAACCAGCAGCTTTCCTCCAGAGAGGGTAGGCTCAACCCAAGGTAGGAAGAGGAAACCACTTTTGCCAGCTAAATGTGGCAGACTTAGTCCGACGTGAATGGGGAAAACCCCACGGTTTGTAGTTCCAGTTGGGATGAGAAGTGGACCAACCAAAAATTTAATGGAATTATCTGAGAAGGTATAAGCACTCCACATCTCTCTCTCTGACCTGTGTATAGCGGAAACCCAAGAGAGTCTAGCAAAAAGTGAAAGCCAGAGATTTGAGAACTGGCTATAACTCTGAAAGCATTCCCTGACTCACAAACAGATTGAGCAGAAGGGGGTAGAATCCTTATAGACTCAGATTTTTTAACACAACCTCTCCTAAAGTATAGGCCATCCACTAAACTAAAGCAGACATGAGGGCAACTTGCAGAAAGTCAAGCTAAAAATTAAGAACGAAAAGCTGAGCAGAGGTATCAGTAGCTACACACCACAGAGAAGAGAGAATCTGCAGTTTAATCCCAGACAAATTGCTAGAAAACAACAATCCTCAGAAAAATAAAACAGAACCCCGAGTTGCTATATTAGCTCATATGTCCAGTATTTAATTAAAAATCACTAGATATGCAAAAAACTATGAAAGTATGGCCCATACTCACAGAGGGGGAATAAAGAAGTCATTACAAACTGACTTTGAATGGGGCCAGATATATAGGATTTAGCAGAGATTTCAAGAAGTTATTATGATGTTCAAAAATCAAAGAAAAATATAATGATTCAGCAATAGGAAATATCAATAAGAAACAAAAGCCATAGCAAAGAACCAAATAAAAATTCCGGAGAAGAAAAGCAAAATAACTGATATGAAAAATTCACTAGATGGGCCCAAAAGTATAATAGATTGAAGGTATCAGAAGAAGGAATCAGTTAATTTAACAATATATCAATAGAAAGTATCTGATCCAAGTAACAGAGAGAAAATAGATTGATGAAAAATAAACAGAGCCTCAGAAATCTATGGGACCATTTAAAGTGTTCCAACATACATGTAAGAAGTGTCGCAGACAAAGAGGAGAGAGAAAAAATGAGCAGAAACATACTGGAAGAAATAAAGGCCCAAACTTCTCAGATTTTACTTTTAAAAATTAACCTGGGCAACCTCCTTTGGGTCCCCTCCCATTTTATGGGAGCTCTGTTCTCATCTATTAAATCTTGCAACTGCACACTCTTCTGGTCCACGTTTGTTACGTCTTGAGCTGAGCTTCCACTTGCCGTCCACCACTGCTGTTTGCTACCGTCGCAGACCCGCCACTGACTTCCACCACTCCTGATCCAGCAAGGTACCCATTGCTGCTCCCAATCAGGCTAAAGGTTTGCCCTTGTTCCTGCATGGCTAAGTGCCCAGGTTCATCCTAATTGAGTTGAACACTAGTCGCTGGGTTCCATGGTTCTCTTCCATGACCCACAGCTTCTAATAGAGCTATAACACTCACCACATGGCCCAAGATTCCATTCCTTGGAATTCGTGAGGCCAAGAACCCCAGGTCAGAGAACAAGAGGCTTGCCGCCATCTTAGAAGTGAGCCACCACCATCTTGGGAGCTCTAAGAACAAGGACCCCCCCACCGGTAACATTTTGGCGACCACAAAGGGACATCCAAAGTGGTGAGTAATATTGGACTACTTTCACTTGCTATTCTACCCTATCCTTCCTTAGAATTGGAGGAAAATACCAGGCACCTGTCAGCTGGTAAAATATTAGTGTGGCCGCTGGACATACCATTCAGGTGTAAAGCTGTCTGGGAAAGGGGATTTTTTTTGTTGTTTTTTGTATTTTTCTTTGAGACAGAGTCTTGCTCTGTCACCCAGGCTGGAGTGCAGTGGTGCAATCTTGGCTCACTGAAAGCTCCACCTCCCGTGTTCATGCCACTCTCCTGCTTCAGCCTCTCAAGGAGCTGGGACTACAGGTGCCCACCACCATACCCGGCTAATTTTTTGTATTTTTAGTAGAGACGGAGTTTCACCATGTTAGCCAGGATGGTATCAATCTCCTGACCTCGTGATCTGCCAGCCTCAGCCTCCCAAAGTGCTGGGATTACAGGTGTGAGCCACTGCACCCAGCCTGGGAAAGGGCTTTCTAACAACCCCCAATCCTTGTGGGTTGGGAGTGTTGTTCTGCCTAGAACCAGCTGAAACTAGTAGGCCTTACAAAACCTAAAAAGTTAGCACCAGGTGGCCCTAGATAGGGTCCCACCCTGCCTAGATAGGGTCCCACCCTGCCTCGATAGTGTTCCACCCTGATAGGGTCCCACCCTGCCAATTCC
>NW_012116445.1:0-320 GCF_000951035.1 Colobus angolensis palliatus
TCTAGAACCAGAAATATCATTTGACCCAGCAATGCCATTACTGGATATATATCCAAAGGGATATACATTATTCTATCATAAAGACACACATGCATATGTATGTTCGCTGCAGCACTATTCACAATAGCAAAGACATGGAATCAACCCAAATGCCCATCAATGATAAACTGGATTTAAAAAATGCAGTACATATACATCATGGAATACTATGCAGCCATAAAAACAAATGAAATCATGTCCTTTTCAGGGACATGAATGGAACTGGAAGCCATTATCCTCAGCAAACTAACACAGGAACAGAAAACCAAACACAGTATGTT
>NW_012116445.1:370-690 GCF_000951035.1 Colobus angolensis palliatus
TCTAGAACCAGAAATATCATTTGACCCAGCAATGCCATTACTGGATATATATCCAAAGGGATATACATTATTCTATCATAAAGACACACATGCATGTGTATGTTCGCTGCAGCACTATTCACAATAGCAAAGACATGGAATCAACCCAAATGCCCATCAATGATAAACTGGATTAAAAAAATGCAGTACATATACATCATGGAATACTATGCAGCCATAAAAACGAATGAAATCATGTCCTTTTCAGGGACATGAATGGAACTGGAAGCCATTATCCTCAGCAAACTAACACAGGAACAGAAAACCAAACACAGTATGTT
>NW_012116445.1:2981-3808 GCF_000951035.1 Colobus angolensis palliatus
ACACTTTAAATGGGTGGACTTTATTAATTATATCTTAATAAAGACACTTTAAATGGGTGGACTTTATTAAAATATCTTAATAAAGACACTTTAAATGGGTGGACTTTATTAATTATATCTTAATAAAGACGTTTCAGAAACGATTGCCTTTAAAAATGCATCTTTTGCTAGATTCATTCTAGAGTCGTTGTGCATGTGGTTTAGGATGGTGTGAAGACTTCCTTCAAACCCTCAGAGGAACAGTGAGAGGATTAAAGAAAACAGAGAGGGGGAGAATGGAGGTGAGATGGGGGTAAAACGAGAGAAGGAAGTGGGAAGAAAGAGGTGGAGGAAGCCAAGGTAAATTGGTAAGTTACTGTAAGATAACAATTGTTTTTCATAAATTCACATGACAACTGTTAATATGGACAGCACACTACCCCCTTGGCATTATCCACACTGCAGGAAAACAATACAATTTTTTTTGCTGTAGGGTTGCCAAATATAACATAGTATGTCTAGTTACATTTGAATTCTGGATAAACAATAAATAAATGTTTAGCATAGGCATGTCCAAAATATGGCATGGGACAGACGTATAATAAATATGTATTTGTTATTGATCTGAAATTCGCATTTCACTAGGTGGCCTGTATTTTTATTTGCTATACTTGGCAAAGTTTTGGCAAGTTTGAATAACTGGGGCTGTAGGGTGGTTTCTAGTTGCTTGGTACCTGGCCCTGGGTAATTTAGGGCAGGTGGAAAAATGACTTCGTGTGTGAGAGTTTCATAAGGAGGCAGTTGGGGGCGTGGGCTCTGGATTGGTTGGTTTGCACAGGAAAGTCATG
>NW_012116446.1:0-1185 GCF_000951035.1 Colobus angolensis palliatus
GAGATCCGGCCACTGCACTCCAGCCTGGGCGACAGAGCGAGACTCTGTCTCAAAAAAAAAAAAAGAAAAAAATTATTGGCCCGGTGTGGTGGCTACTGCCTGTAATCCCAGCGCTTTGGGAGGCTGAGGTGGGTGGATCATCTGAGGTCAGGAGTTCGAGACCAGCCTGGTCAACATGGTGAAATTCTGTCTCTACTAAAAATACAAAAAATTAGCCAGACGTCGTGGTGCGCACCTGTAATCCCAGCTACTCAGGAGGCTGAGGCAGGAGAATCGCTTGAACCCAGGAAGTGGAGCCTACAGTGAGCCGACATCATGCCACTGTACTCCAGCCTGGGTGACAGAGCAAGACTCTGTCTCAATAAAAAATAAAATGAAATAAAATTAATTGATCTCTTTTTGTTGTACCTTGAATAGATCTTTTATCTATGCATGATTTTTATCACATCATGAATTGGTAATTTGGAAAATATCCATGACTAAGTTATATAGTTGTTGATGCATTTCAATTGTTGATGCATTTAATAATATAATATCATCACATGTTGTGGAGCCTCCAGGACAATCCACTGTACAAATTGTCAGAGAAAAAGAGCAAAAAGGTAAACAGTATCTTAGTAATATTTTTTAAGTAGTTTTGACTTCCTAGACCCCCTGAAAGGTCTTGGGGACCCTGAGGAGTTCCTGGACCATACCTTTAGAACTGCTAGGCTGGCACTTTAAGGAGGAGAGTGGTTTAGAGAGAGAGAACAATAAGGTCATAAAAGACTTTTGAGTGATGCTAAGGAATTTGGGCTTTATTTTAGGGTGACAAGCAATCATTTAGACGGTGTTAAGTGGAGGAGTCATATGACAAGACTTCCTTAAAGATATACATATTTTAATTAACATAGAATAACATGCAAAGATCTTGGGCCAGGTGCAGTGGCTCAATCCTGTAATCCCAGCACTTTGGGAGGCCAAGGTGGGTGGATCACCTGAGGTCAGAAGTTCAAGACCAGCCTGGTCAACATGATGAAACCCCGTCTCTACTGAATATACAAAAATTAGCCAGGTGTGGTGGCGGGCACCTGTAATCCCAGCTACTCGGGAGGCTGAGGCAGGAGAATGGCGTGAACCCGGGAGGCAGAGCTTGCAATGAGCCGAGATCGCCCCACTGTGCTCCAGTCTGGGCAACAAGAGCGA
>NW_012116446.1:5063-6209 GCF_000951035.1 Colobus angolensis palliatus
GCCTCAGCCTCCCAAGTAGCTGGGATTACAGGCACCTGCCACCACGCCCAGCTAATTTTTGTATTTTTAGTAGAGACAGGGTTTCACCATGTTGGTCAGGCTGGTCTCGAACTCCTGACCTTGTGATCCGCCTGCCTCGGCCTCCCAAAGTGCTGGGATTGCAAGTGTGAGCCACTGCACCTGGCCTATTCAGTGAGTTTTAGCAATTGTATATACCCATGTCACCAGCATCCAAAATAAGATACAGAACATTTGTGTTCTCTCAGAAAGTTCCCTTTTACTGCTTTCTAGTCCACTCGCTTCTTCCACAATTGCCTTTATTTGGATTTCATAGCAATGTAGTCAGATGGGATATATTTCTTATACTGTCTTTTGTTAAACAAATGTTTTTGAGATTTATTATTTATGTTATATATGTTAGTAGTACATTCTTTTTATTTATTTAATTTTAATTTGAAACAGGGTTTTGCTCTGTTACCCAGGCTGGAGTGTGCAGTGGCAGGATCACAACTTACTCTAGCCCTGTCCTGCTGGGCTCAAGAAATACTCCTACCTCAGGTTCCCAAGGAGTTGGGACTACAGTCATTCACCACCATGCCTGGCTAATTTTTAATTTTTTTGTAAAGACGGGATCTTTCTATGTTGCCCGGGCTGGTAATTTTTACATTTTTGTAGAGATGGGGTCTCACTTTGTTGCCCAGGCTGGTCTGAAACTCCTGGGCTCAAGCGATCCTCCTGCCTTGGCCCCCAAAGTGCTGGGATTACAGGTGTGATCCACTCATGCCTGGTCCCATTCTTCTTCTTATTTTTAATTGCTGAATAGTATTTCTCAGTTGATACATAGATTTTTTTTTTATTAAAAAATTTTTTTAGAGGCTGGGCACGATGGCTCACGCCTGTAATCTCAGCAATTTGAGAGGCTGAAGCGGGTGGATCCCGAGGTCAGGAGATCGAGACTATCCTGGCTAACATGGTAAAAATTACCTGGGCATGGTGGCACGCACCTGCAGTCCCAGCTATTCAGGAGGCTGAGGCAAGAGAATGGCTTGAATCCGGGAGGTAGAGGTTCCAGTGAGCCAAGATCGAACCACTGCACTCCAACCTGAGTGACAGAGCAAGACTCTGTCTCAAAAAAAAAAAAAAAAA
>NW_012116446.1:7755-9655 GCF_000951035.1 Colobus angolensis palliatus
TGGTCTCGATCTCCTGACCTCGTGATCCGCCCGTCTCGGCCTCCCAAAGTGCTGGGATTACAGGCTTGAGCCACTGCGCCCGGCCTCTTACTGATTTTTAAGTGTCATTTAATATAATCCTTTTGTAATCCTTATTTGTTATATATGCTTTTGAGTTTTATATCACTTTTTAAATCTAATTTTTTTTTTTTAATTTTTGAGATGTATGGAGTTTCACTCTTGTTGTCCGGGCTGCAGTGCAATGGCACGATCTCAGCTCACTGCAACTCCGCCTCCTAGGTTCAAAGGATTCTGCTGCCTCAGCCTCCCAAGTAGCTGGGATTATAGGCACCTGCCACCACGCCCAGCTAATTTTTATATTTTTAGTAGAGACAGGGTTTCCCCATGTTGGCCAGGCTGGTCTTGAACTCCTGACCTCAGGTGATCCGTCCGCCTTGGCCTCCCAAAGTGCTGGGTTTATAGGCGAGCCACCACACCCAGCCTGTTGTTGTTAATAATGAGATTTTCCCTTCAGATTTCCCCTTCCTGGATCCCATTGTCTCAGACTGATGGGATTTTCTCCACAGCCTCTTGACTGGCTCACCAATTGTTGTGCTGGACCCCTATTTGCTAGGGATGGCACCAGGTTCAAGAGGCTGAAGGGACCTGAAGACAATAGATGCCACATAGGGCTTTGCTAGGGGGAACTTATTTGCAGGGACAGTCCAGGGGTGGTGGGCTGGACAGGAGAACCACCTGTAATTTTTTTTCTTAGTATGCAGAAATTTTTTATGTTTTTGTCAGTTTTATCCTTTTTTTCCCTTACTGGGCTTTTGTCTGCTTAAAGACTTTCCTGCTTCAGAGATTTAAATATATTCTCTTGGCCGGGTGTTTTGGCTCATACCTGTAATCCCAGCACTTTGGGAGGCGGAGGCGGGCAGGTTGCTTTGAGCTCAGGAGTTCAAGACCAGCTTTGGCAACATGGCAAAACCCTGTCTCTACAAACAATTAAAAAATTAGGCTAGGCGCGGTGGCTCACGCCTGTAGTCCCAGCACTCTGGGAGGCTGAGGCGGGCGGATCACAAGATGAGGAGATTGAGACCATCCTGGCTAACATGGTGAAACCCCGTCTCTACTATAAATACAAAAAAAAATTAGCTGGGCATGGAGGTGGGTGCCTGTAGTCTCAGCTACTTGGGAGGCTGAGGCAGGAGAATGGTTTGAACCCAAGAGGTGGAGGTTGCACTGAGCTGAGATCACGCCACTGCACTCCAGCCTCGGCAACAGAGGGAGACTCAATCTCAAAAAAAAAAAAAAAAAAAAAATCCGGTAGTTCATGGCTTGAGCCCGTAGTCCCAGTTACACAGGAGGCTGAGGCTGGAGAATTGCTTGAGCTTGGGAAGCAGAGGTTGCAGTGAGCTGAGATCGCGCCACTGCATTTTAGCATGGGTGACAGAGTGAGATCCTATCTCAAAATAAAAAATAAAATGAAAATATATTCTCTAATTTCTGGCAACACTTGACTTTTATTTTTTGTATTTACTTTGTTCAAGCCATATAAAATTTATTATGGTATGAGGATGGGATCCACATTTATTATTTGTTCAAACAGATAGATAATGGCTCAACTATCTTTATTGAATAGGCCATTCTTTGTCATATCTTAAATTCTAAATTCTCTTGTACACAAGGGTCCATTTTTTGACACCCTATGTATTTCACTGGTATCTTTCTCTCTCTTTTTTTTTTTTTTGAGAGGGAGTCTTACTCTTGTCTCCCAGGCTGGAGTGCAGTGGCACGATCTTGGCTCACTCCAACCTCTGCCTCCTGGGTTCAAGCAGTTCTCTGCTTCAGCCTCTCAAGTAGGGATTACAGGCGCACACCACCACGCCCAGCTAATTTTTGTATTTTTAGTAGAGAC
>NW_012116447.1:0-1921 GCF_000951035.1 Colobus angolensis palliatus
CTGGGATTACAGGCATGAGTCACCGCGCCTGGCCTCAACCGAACCCTTTTTAAGTCAAGAAATGAAGACAAAAAGTAGCTGGAATGGAAGAGTGAGTTACTGGCTCAGGAGCTGAATGGAAATGGGAGTCACGGGCTCCCTGAGTCCACTTCACGAAGGAGATGAAACTCACTGATGGATTGTGCGCTCCTCCCGTTTCCTTCTGACCCTCCCTCCTTTTCCCTCCAAACCAAACGTTACAAAGGAAAATAACCTTAATCAAGACCAGACCCCTTTGGGCCCAGGGTTCTGAGGCTGTTTCTGGCACAATGGCCAGGCCCGGCACAGCCTTCCTTGTGATTGGTTGCAGGAGGAAAAAGCTCTTGTTTTGGGAGAGGCGATACCGAGTGTTGTGGGGTTTCTTTGGTTGGTTGGTTTGTTTTTAGCCCATCTTCCTAGTAGGATCGTGTTACGAGTTATTTTCTGACTTAGACACACAACTTTTAAAAATGAAACTGAGATTTCGTTTATGCTGCAAATACGGACTGAGGCTTTGTGATATGCCAGGCCCTGCCCTGGGCCATGTGTCTTCCATAAAGCAGGAGCTCAGTAAACATTTTATTATTATCCATTAGGGGTTCTTGTCAACAAAACTGAATACAGACCACATTCTTCACCAGCACGGCCGTCCCCTTTGTTTGGAATGGGAGTCCCCCCTTCTCCCGTCCGCTTATCCTCCGAGACGCCCTTGTTGTCCCCTCCTCTGCGAGGCCTTCCTGGGGAGCAGGAGCCACGCCGGCCTGTTGTGCCAGTGATGAGATTGTACGCGCCCCTCGTCGGGCTGGAACCTGAGGTGTCCGTCTAGGAGCTCGGATTGGGTGAGGAAGCTCGCCTGCAGTGGGTGGCCTAAATTGGGTTGAGATGGTGACGTGTGTCTGAGCCACGTCCTTGTGGGAGAGCTGGGAGTCGAGCCCGTAGACACTAGTGCTAAGTTCAAAGAGTGGGTGGAGATAAAACATGGGAAGTGAAGACAGGTCAGGAATGAGACGGTGGTGTGATCAAAGGGTGGGGACAACAGGTCCAGAAGGAACAGGAGGAGCTGGCGCGGTTGCCACAGACGACAGCGTGGCACCGTGGTGTGAGTTTAGGTTCATGAGTGAAGATGGGAGCGGCGGCTCACGCCTGTAATCCCAGCACTTTCAGAGGCCGAGGTGGGTGGATCACGAGGTCAAGAGATCAAGACCAGCCTGGCCAACATGGTGAAACCCCCTCTCTACTAAAAATACAAAAAATTAGCCGGGTGTGGTGGTGCACGCCTGTAGTCCCGGCTACTTGGGAGGCTGAGGCAGGAGAATTGCTTGAACCCGGGAGGCAGAGCTTCCAGGGAGCCGGGATCGCGCCACTGCACTCCAGCCTGGGCGACAGAGCGAGACTCCATCTCAGAAACACACAAAAAACAAAAGCCAGTATTTGCAGAATGTGGAACACTATTCAGAGGGTTGACTTTTCTTTTTTCCTTTTTTTTTTTTTTTTTGAGGTAGGGTCTCACTCTGTTGCCCCAGCTGGAGTTCAGTGGCATGTTCTCGGCTCACTGCAGCCTCCATCTCCTGAGCTTAAGTGATCTTCTTGCCTCAGCCTCCCAGGTAGCTGGGACTACAGGTGCACACCACCAGGCCTGGCTAATTTTTTTAGTTTTTGTAGAAATGAGCTGTTACTACATTATTGCCTCGGCTGGTCTCAAAGTCCTGGGCTCAAGCTGTCCTCCCGCCTCAGCCTCCAAAGTGCTGGGATCACAGGCGTGAGCCACCGCGCCTGACCGAGGACTGATGTTTCATATACTGGGTTTCTCAGGGCTAACGGTGGGACTTGCATCTGCAAGGGAGTTCCTGGAACCAATGCCAAGCCCAGGCCGACACTGAGGGATGACTGTTTGAACCGAGAT
>NW_012116447.1:7051-7662 GCF_000951035.1 Colobus angolensis palliatus
TTTCCTTTGGAACACAAACTTACCAAAGCTCTATTTTTCATCCCTTGCAAAACTCCAGCAGAAGTAAAGAAATGCTGTCTTTTGTGAACAGTCTCGTGTCAGAGCAGGTTTTTGGTGGCTTGTTTTTCTAATCAGTGCAGGTCTGTCCAGATGTTACACTGAGACTGTATTCTAAGGGTATGCTATTCCTCTATTGGGTACCGCTGAAGAATAAATATAAAATCTCTCTGTTTCATGCTGAGCAGTGGTTGTGTAATGTTTAAATTTATAAGCGTTTGTAATTTCAGATTTTGCAACGCCTTAGGAGATTAAAAGTGAAAAACAAAACCAAAGATGTTTCTCGTTTGATCTTCATTATTCTGTCGCTTAAAAGAAGATTTTGAGATGTGTTCTTCTCGTTTGACTAGGACAGATTGCTGGCAGGGAGTGTATTATGAAAGGTGCTGGTTGTGGTTTTCGGTGTTTACAACATGAGGCAAAGGTTTCATGGATCCTACACCTAGTGGCACCTGTAGTTTTGAAGTTTTGGTCTGAGGACAGTTGTTGGTGCTCATTGGATGGAAGGACCTTTGAGAAAACCCTGAAGCGCTCTTCAGGGGCCTTTGGTACAT
>NW_012116447.1:15207-16614 GCF_000951035.1 Colobus angolensis palliatus
GGGAGGTGGAGCTTGCAGTGAGCCGAGATCGCGCCACTGTGCTCCAGCGTGGGTGACAGAGCGAGACTTTATCTCGAAAAAAAACAACAAAAACTGAAAAACCGCAAAACACTCCATCTGCATTATAATATATGAGCCTCGATATGGCCCTGTGGGAAGTTGTGTTGGAGGTTTTTCACCTTCGTTTGAGTTTTATGACTTTTATGACGCTCAAGCTCAAGAAGGTTAAGTGACTTGCCCAGAGCTTTTTAAGTAGGAAACAGGCAGGTGGAAACTGAAAACATTTTTCTTTAAAACAAAAAAAAACTAAAAAACATAGTATTTATTTATTAATTCCAGGCCAGTCATTCCAAAATACAGTTTAGAAGTAAGTAGAACTCTGGACCCTTCTTAACTGTACGGTATCACTTCCCAGAGCTGTGTGGCCCAGGAGCTGCCTCTAGCTTCTCACGGCTTCGAAGCAGGTACCTGAGAACGAGGCAAGTCTACACGGACAGGTGCTGAAGGTATAAAATGCACCAGGCCCCCGAGACCAAGATACGATGAAAGGAATGTAATATGTCTGATTATTTGTTTATATTGATTACATGTCAAAATGATCATATTTCAGATGTATTGGGTTAAAATACATTAACTCCACCTGTACCTTTTTACCTTTTTTTTTTTTTGAGACAAGGTCTCACTCTGTAACCCAGGCTGGAGTACAATGACACAATCGTGGCTCACTGCAACCTCTGCCTCCTGGGCTCCCGTGATCCTCCCACCTCAGCCTCCTGAGTAGCTGGGACCACAGGCACAGGCCACCATGCCCAGCTAATTTTTAAATTTTTTTTGTGGAGATGGGGGTCTCGCTTTGTTGCCCAGGCTGGTCTCAAACTCCTAGGCTCAAGCAGTCCTGCCGCCTCAGCCTCTCAAAGTGCTGGGATGACAAGTGTGAGCCACCATGCCCAGCCCTTTTTCCCTTTTACTGTGAAGAAAGTTAAGATGATACATGTGGCTCACATTGTATTTCTGTTGAACAGCACTGGCCTAGAACTATTTTCTGTGGTTTGCAATAGCATGATTTCTGTCTTGTATCAGTAACGTGCCTCATATTTTACTACGTTCTAGCCTGTGAGGGCACCCCTCCATTTTGGGGGAGCAAGTTGCCTTAAACTTCCTTTTCTGTTTTGAAGACTGCTTTAAGAAACTTATACGTTCTTTTTTTTTTTTTTTTTGAGACGGAGTCTCGCTTTGTCGCCCAGGCTGGAGTGCAGTGGCCGGATCTCAGCTCACTGCAAGTTCCGCCTCCCGGGTTCACGTGATCCTCCCACCTCAGCCTCCTGAGTAGCTGGGATTATAAGCACCCACCATCACACCTGGCTGATTTTTCTATCTTTAGTAGAGACAGCGTTTCGCCATGTTGGC
>NW_012116448.1:0-791 GCF_000951035.1 Colobus angolensis palliatus
CCCACAGCGCCACCGTGTGGTCTCCGCGTCCCCAGCCAGGACGGTGTCCGGAGCCACAGCCTCTGCGCGGCTGACCCTGAGCCTGTTCCCTTCCTGCAGTCCCCAGCAGCTGACGCTATTCAGGTATGTTTGTAAACACTCCAGCTGCACAAGCATCTTCTCAGGACGTCCTGCATGCTGTGCTGCCCACCCTCTCTTGTGGATGGTCCCCTGGCTCCGGCCGAGTCCCTCCTGGGAGGGCTTCCCCAAGGCCTCCTTCCGTCCAGGGCAGTGGCGGGGCCTGCAGGAGGCCTCAGAGCTCTGTCAGGGCAGGACGGACCGCTGTCCTGGCCAGGGCAGGGACAGAAGGGAGGACGCCTTGGAGGGAGGTAGGGACCAGTCGTGAGCATCCATTCCTGAGGAAAGTGGGCGAAGGGGCAGACATCCATCCTGCCAGCAGGAAGCCGCGCCCAGCACAGTAATGCTCAGCCTCAGTGATCCTGGTGGGAGAGACCGAGACAGACAGATTCTTCTCACACCCACCAGGCCGCCAGATCCAGCCAGCACCCGGGCATGCGGACCCAGGGCCGTCTACACCTGGGCTTTCCTTCCCAGCTTCCCCGCTCTCAAATTCAGTTGAAAGTGGGTTTGTAAGAAATCATGTTTACAAGCAAAAGCCACCCTCCAACCTTCTGTCATAGGAGTTTTAATGGTGTGAGGTTTCTTTTGTTTTGAGACGGAGTCTTGCTCTGTCGCCCAGGCTGGAGTGCAGTGGCCGGATCTCAGCTCACTGCAAGCTCTGCCTCCCGGGT
>NW_012116448.1:6021-7205 GCF_000951035.1 Colobus angolensis palliatus
CCTGCCTTGGCCTCCTAAAGCGCTGGGATTACAGTCGTGAGCCACTGCACCTGGTCCATGTATATTTCAAAATAGCTAGAAGAACTGGAATCTTCCCAACATCAAGAAATAGATGTTGGAAGTGATGGATATACTATATATCCTGATTTGATCACTATGAGCTGTGTGCACAATCAAAATATCACAACTGCCCCATAAATATGTACAATTATATATCAATAAATGCTTTTCAAAAAAATTTAGATTTGATTACAAAAACATTAAAACCTGTGATACTTCAGAAAACTCCATAACAAAACAAGCAAAATCCAACAAAAACCAGAAGCACGCTGTGACAATTTTGACATCTGATGTCCTCAGTATCTAGAGGTCTTACGGGAAGAAGGAAGGCACAATGGAATGAAGTTAGATGTGGACATAGAATCACAACCACCCAGGAAGATGCAATTTGAGTTTTAACCATGAATTTAGCAATCTGCTTAACAATAGTAATAGTCAATGTTGGCAAATATTCAGAGGAATATGCATTTCCAGATACTACGAGCAAAAGTAGCAATTAGTATAATTTTGTTCTGGAGAGGAGTTTGGTAATATGCACCAAAAGTCTTACAATTTGGCAGACCTAGGAATCCTACCTTTAGGATGATAAACTGGCAAGTGGTCAAAGTCCGCTCTGTGGCCTATTGCTGCACAGCCAAGAGCTCAGGATGGTCCGTGGTTACGTTGAAAGGGCTGTGAAAACAATTAGCGGAGAAGGAAGAGTGTGTGGTGGAGACCATCTTCCCTGTCCCCGCCCCCAGCAGGACTGACTCTCTAGCTCTCTGCAGAGCACTCTGCAGACCCCTGATCTATGTGGAGGAGTAAACAGCAAAATGGTACAGGTGTTCATTTTGCAGCATTTAGAGAATGTTGGTAAAAATAAAGAAATAAAGGGCCTAAATGTCTGTCTTTCCAACCTCATGGAAGTAGTTCAATCGATTCTGGCAAATGCAAATCCTGTCACATTCGGCAGCCACTACAGGCAGACAGTGCAGCCGAAGAACTTCCGGTAACGTGAGAAAACGCTGACGAGAAGGTCGTGCTGAGTGACAAGTTGAGTTATACAGACAGCTGGATTCCCATTTTAATTTGAAGGTGTATAAATAGAAAGAAATTCAAAGAAAATACTTGAACGTCTTAATTAC
>NW_012116448.1:7865-8294 GCF_000951035.1 Colobus angolensis palliatus
CCCATTTTAATTTGAAGGTGTATAAATAGAAAGAAATTCAAAGAAAATACTTGAACGTCTTAATTACTGGTTCTTCATCCAGCGCGTGGGGAAGCAGGGGCTGCGGGGGAGGGTGATGGATTCCCATTTTAATTTGAAGGTGTATAAATAGAAAGAAATTCAAAGAAAATACTTGAACGTCTTAATTACCGGTTCTTCATCCAGCGCGTGGGGAAGCAGGGGCTGCGGGGGAGGGTGATGGGGGTGTGAGGGGTTTGGAGGTGGGTGGGAGGGGATCCCTAAAGTGACAGAGTCCTGGGAGCCCAGGGCCCGGAAGCTCACCACCTGGCAGTGCAGCCATGGGATCCAGTTAGCCTCGCTGGACACTGAGGTGCTGTGAGGGCTGGTTGGGGGGGTTCCTGGGAAGGGCAGGGCCAGAAAAGGGTGGGG
>NW_012116449.1:0-1362 GCF_000951035.1 Colobus angolensis palliatus
GGTTCAAGTGATTCTCCTGCCTCAGCCTCTCAAGTAGCTGGGATTACAAGCCCGTGCCACCATGCCTGGCTAATTTTTTTTTTTTTTTTTTAGTAGAGACAGGATTTTGCCACAATGGCCAGGCTGGTCCTGACCTCAAGTGATATGCCTGCCTTGGACTCCCAAAGTGCTGGGATTACAGGTGTGAGTCACTGAGCCTGGCCAACATCAGATTACTTCTTAATTAAAAATGGAAAAGTTACCACGTGGTAAATGTCACATTTTTTTTCTTTTTTCTTTTTTTGGGGGGGGAGTGGGGAGGAGGGACAGGGTCTTGCTCTGTCGCCCACACTAGACTGCGTCCTCGACCACCTGGGCTCAAGTGATCTACCCACATTGGCCTCTCAAAGTGCTGGGATTACAGGAGTGAACAAGTGTGCCTAGCCGCAAATGCCACCTTAACCAAGAAATCTGGTGATACTACTTCAACCACAGTAATATCTTCAGTAATGAAACAAATTGACATCATTGACCTCCTGATGTGATAAAAAGGCACATCCTCTATGTAGTATTATTTCCAGAAATGGTTAGACTCAGAAGAACAACCAGAGAAATCTACAAGCATTTGGCCTGGACTCTTCAAACAGGGCAGTGCTATGAGGTGATTGCCCTGAATTAAAGGAGGCTAAAGATACATGACAACCGACGTTTGATCTTTGTTTGCATTCTTAATCAAAGATTTTTTTAATCCATAAAGGACATTTTTGGAACATTGAAAAAAATTGAATATGGATTGTATTTTAGATAGTGTTGAATCAATGTTAAATTTCCTGGGAATCATAAGAATGTCCTTGTTCTTAGGAGATACATGCTGAGATATTTTGGGGTGGAGTATAATGATGTCTGCAATTTATCGAAAGTTTATAAAAGAGAGAGGCAGAGGCTGGGTGCAGTGTCTCACGCCTGTAATCCCAGCACTTTGGGAGGCCGAGGTGGGTGGATCACGAGGTCATGAGTTCGAGACCAGCCTGGCCAAAATAGTGAAACCCCGTCTCTACTAAAAATACAAAAAATTAGCTGGATGTGGTGGCAGGCACCTATAACTTGGGAGGCTGAGGCAGGAAAATCTCTTGAATCTGGGAGGTGGAGGTTTTTTTGAGACCCTGTCTCAAAAAAAAAAAAAAAAAAGGGAGAGAGGCAGAATTGAAACCAATATGGCAGCATGTTAACAGTCAGTCTTGATGAAGGGAATATGCATTTCTATTGGATAAGTTCGTAATTTTTCAAAGTAAAACACTGGAGGAGAAAAGAATGCTAAGAGGGTAGGGAAAATAAGATAGAAATGCGCAAAGTTAGGCTTAGTAATTTTTTTTTTTTTTTTTT
>NW_012116449.1:7384-7872 GCF_000951035.1 Colobus angolensis palliatus
GAGACTCCATCTCAAAAAAAAAAAAAAATTAAATAAATAATTATATAAATATAAATAAATGTGCACAGGGGTTGAGATTCATAACCTGAGAACTTTGCTAATTCATGGTTTGAACCCTTTTGTCTGGTCTCAATCCTTGTACATCTTGTTGTCTTTCCATATGCTTCTATTAATAGAATACAGGCATGTCTGGGCACGGTGGCTCACACCTGTAATCCCAGCACTTTGGGAGGCTAAGGCAGGCAGATCACTTGAGGCCTGGAGTTCAAGACCAGCCTGGCCAACATAGTGAAACCCCATCTCTACTAAAAATACAAAAATTAGCTGGGCGTGGTGGTGGGCACCTGTAATCCCAGCTACTTGGGAGGCTGAGGCAGCAGAATTGCTTGAATCCAGGAGGCAGAGGTTGCAGTGAGCCAAGATCACACCACTGCACATCAGCCTGGGCAACACAGTAAGACTCTGTCTCAATAAAGAAAAGAAGAGAA
>NW_012116449.1:8332-8757 GCF_000951035.1 Colobus angolensis palliatus
CCTGTAATCCCAGCACTTTGGGAGGCCGAGGTGGGTGGATCACCTGAGGTCAGGAGTTTGAGACTAGCCTGGCCAACTTGGTGAAACCCTGTTTCTACTAAAAATACAAAAATTTGGCTGGGCGCGGCGGCTCATGCCTATAATCCCAGCATTTTGGGAGGCCAAGGTGGGTGGATAACCTGAGGTCAGGAGTTCGAGGCCAGTTTGGCCAACATGGTGAAACCCCGTCTCTACTAATAACACAAAAATTAGCCGGGAGTGGTGGCACATGCCTGTAATCCTAGCTACTTGGGAGGCTGAGACAAGACAATTGCTTGAACCCAGGAGGCGAAGGTTGCAGCAGTGAGCCAAGATCCTGCCATTGCACTCTAGCCTAGGCGATGAGCAACAAGAATGAAACTCCTTCTCTTAAAAAAAAAAAAAAA
>NW_012116450.1:0-1191 GCF_000951035.1 Colobus angolensis palliatus
CTACTCGGGAGGCTGAGGCAGGAGAATGGCATAAACCTGGGAGGTGGAGCTTGCAGTGAGCCAAGATCGTGCCACTGCACTCCAGCCTGGGCAGCAGAGCAAGACTCTGTCTCAAAAAAAAGAAAAAAAAGAGTTGTTATAAAGATTATTTAAATGAAAACATTTGAGATACTGAAGATAAAGAAATCTTACCAGAACTTACTTTATCTAATTAAAGCAGAGCTCCCAGAAAATACGGTGCCATTAACCCCATCCAAGGAGCTTCTTTCAAATTCACCTGCCAGGAAGACAGCCTACTCATTCCCATTAGCACTGATAAATGAAAATGAAATCCTAAGCTCCCAAATGACTGAACAGACCCACACTTGGCTGAGGGGATCCCAGAGTGACTTTCAAAACTGAATTCTCGGGTTTACAGAGGGTCCCATCTTAGAATTCTGTAAAGGTAGAGAGAAAATTATTTTTCCTCCCCTATTACAAGTTGGGCAGGATGGGATGACAGGGGTCAGATACACCTCGTTATAACCCCTCCTTTGCTAACCATCATGAGGCTTTCTTCCCTAAGGATTTAACAGAAACAAGCCTTTCAAAAGACTCCACCGCTGACTTCAACCAACTGCCTGAAGCTGCCTCTCCTCTCTTGCCTGATAAGAGACCACCCATTATGGAGAGGTTCTGGACAGCGTACACAGGATGCACAGAGCGAATTTTCATATCCTCTGCTTCACCTTTTAATGTCAGAGGGCTGAAAACTCCACCCTGGGATCATGCTAACACTGCCATTTTTTTGTACATTGGACCCATGAAGGAGCAAGAAACTCAGTTGCGCATGCATGCATTTCTCCTTTCAGAAATATGCATGATTCCTCCTAGAGCTTATTAAATATGTGCATTTGGCCATGCCACTCAGTATAAATTACTATTTCCTTTACCTCTCCCTTAAAGTGTCTGTTTCTGACTTCTGGCTGGAGGTTATGCTTCCTAGCCTGTCAGGACTATCCTGCAGGCTGCAACCCTTTATAGGAAATAAATCTCTCACTGGGTGCAGTGGCTCATGTCTGTAATCAAAGCACTTTGGGAAGCCGAGGTGGGTGGATCACCTGAGACCAAGAGATCGAGACCATCCTGGCCAACATGGTGAAACCCCGTCTCTACTAAAAATACAAAAATTAGCTGGGCATGGTGGTGCAT
>NW_012116450.1:5961-6849 GCF_000951035.1 Colobus angolensis palliatus
GATGGTCTTGATCTCCTGACCTCGTGATCCGCCCGCCTCGGCCTCCCGAAGTGCTGGGATTACAGGCATGAGCCACCGCACCTGGCCAAGAACAAAGAGGTTTAATGGGCTGACAGTTCCACATGGCTGGAGGCGCCTCAGAAGGGGAAGCAAAGATGTCTTTCTTCCCTTGGCAGCAGCAAGAAGTGCTAAGCCATAAAACCATCAGATCATGAGAACTCACTCACTATTATGAGAACAGCATGGCAGTAACCACCACCATGATTCAATCGTCCCCCACCAGGTCCCTCCCACAACATGTAGAGATTATAGCAACTACAATTCAAGATGAGATCTGGGTGGGGACACAGTCAAACCATATCAGTGCCCATCCACATTGGGTCAGGGTGGATCTTCCTTATCTCAGTGTCTTCCAGAAACACCCTCACACTTATGCCCAGAAACTGCTTTACCAGCTATGTTAGTATCTCTTAATCCAATCAGGCAGACATCTAAAATTAACCATCAGAATGTTTATGCCTGATTCGTGGCTAAAATTTCAGGATGAAAGCTATGAGATCTCTATTTGTGTTTGTATGTCTATTAATGTATGTTCTGTGTATGTGACTTTTCTTAACTCTGGATAGTATTGCAAAATTCATTTATAAAATCCTGTAAAAGTGTTCTAACTTGGCTTGGAAAAAAAAATCATTTATAAATAAATATTCCCCAAACTCCTAGAAATATAGGAACCGATCCAAATGTTTTTCAAGTTAATGCAATTTGGATACAACTTAGTTAAATAAGATAAATTTAATATTTTTTGTGTAATTAATAAAACAACTATGTCTTCAGAGTTATCACTATTAAATATAAAACAAACAAGTTTCCTTTTTTTTTTTTTTTTCT
>NW_012116450.1:12519-12972 GCF_000951035.1 Colobus angolensis palliatus
TGCCTCTGCTACTCTTCCCATCCTGTTCCTGAGAAGAAAACACTGAACCCCCAGAAGCTGCATGCTGTGCTGACCTGGCTGCCACTCTCCCCACAGTCCTGGAGTGGGGAGGCTTGGTATTCCTTCCCACCACCTCCAGCCACACCTTTCCTTTCTTCAAACACCTAAAACGCTGTTCTCACTGAAGTTGTTTCAAGAAAGCTCCTAAAATAGTGTCTCAAACTTCTGTGAATTCTTCCCACAGTCATAAAGACATTTCACAAGAAGACCTCCTAGATACTGACATCTTTACCCACAGTCATAAGACGTTTCACAGGGAGCCCCTCTGGACACTCACATCTTTATCAATGTAGCAAATGTTTCACAGCACAGCACTTACCTTGGTGACATGTGATGCACACTGATAGCTTGTATTGTGCTACATTGCGCTCATCTTTTTTTTTTTTTTTTTTT
>NW_012116451.1:0-976 GCF_000951035.1 Colobus angolensis palliatus
TGAGGCCAGAGGGTCACTTGAGCACAGGAGGTCAAGGCTTCAGTGAGCCATGTTCATTCCACTGCATTCTAGCCAGAGTGACAGAGCGACACCCTGTCCCAAAAAAATGTACCCTGTAAATATATACACCTACTATGTACCTCCAAAAATAAAATAAAAAATTTAAACTCATGTATTAGAAAAAGAGCCCAAGAGAACCCTACATCGTGTTCTGTAAGCTCCTGAAGTCTCAGGTGTTTGACCACAACTTGCATTAAATGTTTAGCCAAAGTAAAAATTTGACTGTATCCTAGAAGTCACTTCATGGTTGGCACCAGGCAACCAGAAGGCTTTGAGTCAGAAGCTGGACACGGGCCCATTTAGATCAAACCTCAAATGCCATTCCAGGAGGGGGAGGGACAAATGCCTTGCTACCAACCAGTGTTTTGGGTTTTTGTTTTGTTTTGTTTTTTGTTTTTTGAGACAGAGTCTCGCTCTGTTGCCCAGGCTGGAGTGCAGTGGTGTGATCTCGGCTCACTGCAACCTCTGCCTCCCGAGTTCAAACAATTCTCTGCCTCAGCCTCCCGAGTAGCTGAAATTACAGGCGCCCACCACCATGCCCGGCTAATTTTTGTATTTTTAATAGAGACAGGGTTTCACCATCTTGGCCAGGCTGGTCTTGAACTGCTGACCTCGTGATCCACCCGCCTCGGCATCCCAAAGTGCTGGGATTACAGGAGTGACCCACTGTACTTGGCTAGTTTTTTTGTTTTGTTTTGTTTTTTGTTTTCTGAGACAGAGTCTTACTCTGTTGCTCAGGATGGAGTACAGTAGCGTGATCTCAGCTCACTACAACCCCTACCTCCTAAGTTCAAGTGATTTTCCTGCCTCAGCTTCCCAAGTAGCTGGGATTACAGGCACCTGCCACCACACCCAGCTAATTTTTGTATTTTTAGGAGAGAATACGTGTTGGCCAGGCTGATCTCAAACTCCTGAC
>NW_012116451.1:6180-6615 GCF_000951035.1 Colobus angolensis palliatus
AAATAATAAAAATAAAACCCAACCCAAACCCCGCTTGGCAAGACAGATTTGAGCATTTCTCCTGTTTCCTTGCCAGTTGATTTGCAATAAAGCTTTTTTTTTTTTTCCCCCAATACAGAGTCTTGCTCTATCGCTCAGGCTGGAGTGCAGTGGCACAATCTCAGCTCACTGCAACGTCAGCCTCCCGGGTTCAAGCAATTCTCCTGCCTCAGCCTCCCAAGTTGCTGGGATTACAGGCGTGTTTCACCATGCCCGGCTGATTTTTTTTTTTTTTGTATTTTTAGTAGAAATGGTGTTTCACCACATTGTCCAGGTTGGTCTCAAACTCCTGAACTCAGGCAATCCACACACCTCGGCCTCCCAAAGTGCTGGGATTACAGGCATGAACTGCTGCACCCGGCCAAAGCTTTGCTTTTCTCAAAAGCTAGTGCCATG
>NW_012116452.1:0-766 GCF_000951035.1 Colobus angolensis palliatus
GATCTCCTGACCTCGTGATCCGCCCGTCTCGGCCTCCCAAAGTGCTGGGATTACAGGCTTGAGCCACCGCGCCCGGCCGGGGTGCGCACTTCTGTGCTCAGTGAGAGAGCGTTTGGGAGGTCTGGCTTCATGTTCAACTTGTTTGGAGACTGGGTTTTAATGGCTGCTTTCCCTGCAAAAGATCCTGTCTGGGGCAGGAAGCTGCACATGGAACAGACACATCCTTGGCTTTCTTTCTAAATCGGGTTACTCATTTTTCCATCCCGTCCACTGAGTATGCAAAGGATTTGTTGAAATTTGGCCAGTACATTTCCATCCTCCCTGATGCCAATCACATGTTTCTGTAAACGAAACGGAAGGTATTTTATTTTAAAATTCTTAACAAGCGAGTCCAAAACCCACTGAAATGCTTTGGATAATTTTTAATGGACTAGAAAATTGTTACGTAGTTTTTTAGGAGTTCAGCTATGAGAGAATTTTTTTTTCTTTTTAAAATCAGTGACAGACATGTTATTTTGGTGCATGCCAGTAATCCCAGCTACTCGGGAGGCTGAGGCAGGAGAATCGCTTGAATCTCAGAGGTGGAGGTCGCTGTGAGCCGAGATTGCACCATTGCACTCCAGCCTGGGTGACAAAAAAACACAAGGCAAAAAATAATAAATAAGAAATTGATGTCCACTTCCGGGCTTTGATACTGTACTACAGCTAGACTAGACGTCACCCTTTGAGGAAGCTGGGTGAAGGGCACACAGGACCCTGGATTCTG
>NW_012116452.1:1492-2740 GCF_000951035.1 Colobus angolensis palliatus
GTTAGCTGTGATCATGCCATTGCACTCCAGCCTGGGCAACAAAAAAAAAAAAGGCAAAACAAAACAAAAAAACTATTAATGTCCACTTCCGGGCTTTGATACTGTACTACAGCTAGACTAGACGTCACCCTTTGAGGAAGCTGGGTGAAGGGCACACAGGACCCTGGATTCTGTTTTTGCAATTTCCTGTGAGCCTACGATTATTTCAAAATAGTTTAAAAAGTCTTTATCAAGTACAGATGCATACCGAAGTATTTAACGTTACATCTGGGAGACAGGGAAAGATGCAACAAGATTGCGCAATGTTGCTAACCGTTAAAGCTCGGTGACAGATAAGTGGAAAAATTCATTACACTATTTGTTCCAGCTTTGTATGTTTGAAATTTTCCATAATAAAAAACTTCAGACAATAGAACGACAGATTTTTCTATGAAATCTGTAGTAAGATGGGGAGGGACTCAGTCTGTATCAGAGATTTATTGGTTATCTTGTAGAAAAGCAATCAATATTTGTTGGCTGGGCATAGTGGTTCATGCCTGTAATCCCAGCACTTTGGGAGGCTGAGGTGGGAGGATCATGAGGTCAGGAGTTTGAGACCACCCTGTCCAAGGGACCAGCCTGGCCAATAAGGTGAAACCCCATCTCTACTGAAAATACAAAAATTAACCGGGCATGGTGGCAGGTGCCTGTAGTCCCAGCTACTTGGGAGGCTGAGGCAGGAGAATTGCTTGAACCCAGGAGACGGAGGTTGCAGTGAGTTGAAAATTGTGCCACTGCACTCCAGCCTGGGTGACAGAGTGAGACCCCAAATCCAAAAAACAAAACAAAACAAAACAACAAGGTCCCCTGGGCAAATTTTTGTATTTTTAGTAAGAGACGGGGTTTCTCCATGTTCGTCAAGCTGGTCTCAAACTCCCCACCTCAGATGATCCACCCACCTTGGCCTCCCAAAATGCTGGGATTACAGGCGTGAGCCACCATATCCAGCCCAACAATATTATTATTATTATTATTTTTTGAGACGGAGTCTTGCTCTGTCACCCAGGCTGGAGTGCAGTGGCCGGATCTCGCTCACTGCGAGCTCCGCCTCCCGGGTTTACGCTGTTCTCCTGCCTCAGCCTCCTGAGTAGCTGGGACTACAGGCACCCACTACCTCGCCCTCGCCCGGCTAGTTTTTTGTATTTTTTTTTTTAGTAGAGACGGGGTTTCACCGGGTTAGCCAGGATGGTCTCGATCTCCTGACCTCGT
>NW_012116452.1:7180-7838 GCF_000951035.1 Colobus angolensis palliatus
CCATCTCTGCTCATTGCAAGCTCTGCCTCCCGGGTTAACGCCATTCTCTTGCCTCAGCCTCCCAAGTAGCTGGGACTACAGGCGCCCGCCACTGTGCCCAGCTAATTTCTTTTTGTATTTTTAGTAGAGACGGGGTTTCACTATGTTAGCCAGGATGGTCTCCATCTCCTGTGACCTCGTGATTCACCCGCCTTGGCCTCCCAAAGTGCTGGGATTATAGGCATGAGCCACTGTGCCCGGCCTTTTGTTTTTTTTTTGAGATGGAGTCTCGCTCTGTCGCCCAGGCTGGATTGCAATGGTACAATCTCAGCTCACTGCAACATCCACCTCCCAGGTTCAAGCAATTCTTCTGCTTCAGCTTCCCGAGTAGCTGGGATTACAGACGTGTACCACCATACCCAGCTAATTTTTGTATTTTTAGTAGAGACAGGGTTTTGCCATGTTGGCCAGACTGGTCTTGAACTCCTGGCCTCAATTGATCCACTTGTCTCAGCTCCTCAAAGTTTTGGGATTACAGGCGTGAGCCGGCCTCATGGGCTTATTTTTATTTACTGTGTATCTCTTCTTTACTGAGATGTCTGTTCGTATCTTTTGCCTGTTTTCAAGTGGGATTGTTTGGTTTTCTTTTTACCATGGTGCTTTTTTTTTTTTTTTTTGA
>NW_012116453.1:0-372 GCF_000951035.1 Colobus angolensis palliatus
AGGATGGTCTCGATCTCCTGACCTCGTGATCCGCCCGTCTCGGCCTCCCAAAGTGCTGGGATTACAGGCTTGAGCCACCGCGCCCGGCCGGGACCCCATCTCTTAAAGAAATTTTTTTGGGGGGCCGGGCATGATGACTCACACCTGTAATCCTAGCACTTTGGGAGGCCGAGGCGGGTGGATTGCCTGAGTTCAGGAGTTTGAGACCAGCCTGGGCAACACAGTGAAACCGCGTCTCTACTAAAATACAAAAAATTAGCCAGGCATGGTGGCGTGTGCCTGTAGTCCCAGCCACTCGGGAGGCTGAGGCAGGAGAATTGCTTGAACCCGGGAGACGGAGGTTGCAGTGAGCCGAGATCATGCCACTCCACT
>NW_012116453.1:2376-3565 GCF_000951035.1 Colobus angolensis palliatus
GTGCCTGTCACTCCAGGTGAATGCAGTTTAAATATGATTAACAAGGGCAGGCGCAGTGGCTCACGCCTGTAATCCCAGCACTTTGGGAGGCTGAGATGGGTGGATCACGAGGTCAGGAGATTGAGACCATCCTGGCTAACATGGTGAAACCCTGTGTCTACTAAAAAATACAAAAAATTAACCAGGTGTGGTGGCGGGTGCCTGTAGTCCCAGCTACTGGGAGGCTGAGGCAGAAGAATGGCATGAACCTGGGAGGCGGAGCTTGCAGTGAGCCGAGATCATGCCACTGCACTCCAGCCTGGGCAACAGAGCTAGACTCCTTGTCAAAAAAAAAAAAAAAAAGATAAGAATAACAAAAGGCCCTTTGTAGCATACCGTGGAAGGCTCATCAGAGTGGCCACCTAGACAGAGGTGTGGTGGCCTGAGTTCAGACCTAGCCTGGACCTTCACCCAACCAGACCTCAGTTGCCTGTACCTTGTGGGGTAATACATGCCTGTCTCCAACTCATGCAGGCTCTCAGTGACAGGCACTTGGGTCCAGCCAGCGTGCACCTCCCCACTGCTGGTCTTGTCCTAGGACCACAGCAGGGAGACGATCTCTTAGTCTGGGGTCTTTGAAGGCTCAGGGGGCTCTTAGCCAGCTGGCTGGGCTGGGGTCCATCCTGATAACATGTGAGAGAGAAGATGCCTGTATCTCTGGTGTGTCTTTATTTTCAGGCCACCAAGGGTTATGAACCCAGCTTCAGCCAGTGAGTAGTAGACATCTGTTCTCCTTTTGAGAAAGCCTTTAGTTCAGGACTCACCACGGCCTTCCGTTTCTTGGCCGTGGTGAGTCCTGAACCCCTCCCGGCTCAGCTGCTTGGCGCATGCTCTTCCCCTGCCTGGAACGTTTCACCTGATTCCTTTTCCTGCCCTGGCCTCAGTCTGAGAGACGCCATCTCAGTCCCCATGTCTTGGAGTTTTTGTTTGTTTGTTTGTTTGTTTTTGAGACGGAGTCTTGCTCTGTCGCCCAGGCTGGAGTGCAATGGCGCGATCTCGGCTCACTGCAACCTCCGCCTCCTGGGTTCAAGCGATTCTTCTGCCTCAGCCTCCCAAGCAGCTGGGATTACAGGGGCCCGCCACTATGCCCAGCTAATTTTTTTTACTTTTAGTAGAGATGGGGTTTCACCATGGTGGCCAGGCTGGTCTT
>NW_012116454.1:0-1228 GCF_000951035.1 Colobus angolensis palliatus
AAAAAAATAAATTATCATCTCAGAGGCAGGAAAAAAGTTTAACATGCAGAATTTTAAAGACCCAGGCGGCAAGTCCAGAGGTGGTCTTGCCATCTGTGTGAGCTGGTGTAATCTGCACCTGATTTTGATGCAGCAAAGTTACGATGGAAACACTTCCTGGATGCTGAATGATGCCAAGCAAATACTTGCAAAAGACTGTATACAAAGTATTTAAACAGGCAAATGTTAAGGCACATGTGGCTAGGGGCAGTCTTCTATTAGCATACATCTAGCAATTGGAAATATGAAAATCCTGACATCTGGGGCCTTGGAAAATGAAAACTAAGTTGCCAAAAATAGGTCATGACCAATGAGCATCTCAAGACAAGACTTACCACTGAATTTACTTGTGGAAATTGTTTAACACTGGGAGGGTGACTGACTCATTAATTGTGTTACCAGAACATTGGTCTCCACAACTGTCAGCCAAATTGGGTGTGTCTGTAGCTTGAGGATAAGGATAGTACTGATAAGTGGATTGCAAACTTTACTTTTACATCTTATCACCTGGAGGAGCTGTAGAAATACAGGTTACAGGGCCCTAAGAGTTCAGTAGGTTCCAGGTGAGTTTAATAATTGACATTTCTGACAAGTGTGGTGGCTCACACCTATAATCCCAGCACTTTTGGGAGGCCGAGAGAGAGAATTACTTGAGCCCAGGAGTTTGGGACCAGCCTGAGCAACATAGTGAGACCTTGTCTTTACAAAACCATTAAAAAGCCAGGCACAGTGGTGCATGCCACCTACCTGGGAGGCTGAGGTGGGAAGATCACTTGAATTTGGCAGATCAAGGCTGCAGTAAGGCATGATGGTGCCACCGCACTCTAGCCTGGGTGACAAAGCAAGATCCTGTCTCAATAATAATACTAATAATTTGCGTTTTGGTCCCAGATAAAGCTAAAAGTACTCATCCTGGGACCAAAGGTTGGGAGTCAAGGGACCAGAGACCAAAATTATTTGATTTTTTTTCCCTCAATGACCCCATCTCTACTTTCCCTATAACTAATATATTTTAAGGGAAAAAAAAAAAATGTTAGGCCGGACGCGGTGGCTCATGCCTGTAATCCCAGCATTTTGGGAGGCCAAGGCGGGTGGATCACCTGAGGTCAGGAGTTCAAGACCAGCCTGGCTTACACGGCGAAACCCCATGTCTACTAAAAATACAAAAATTAGCCAGGCATGGTGGTGG
>NW_012116454.1:1963-2531 GCF_000951035.1 Colobus angolensis palliatus
GAGGTCAGGAGTTCAAGACCAGCCTGGCTTACACGGCGAAACCCCATGTCTACTAAAAATACAAAAATTAGCCAGGCATGGTGGTGGACGCCTGTAATCCCAGATACTCGGGAGGCTGAGACAGGAGAATCACTCAAACCCAGGAGGCAGAGCCCAGATTGTGCCACTGCACCCCAGCCTAGGCAACAAGAGCAAAACTCCATCTCAAACAAACAAAAAATGGGGTAAACAGTACTGTACAATTTGGAAATACTTTGTAAACATGAACTCAAATGATGGGTAATCTAATCACTGCAGCAAAATTTACTATGGAAAACTAATTGGTAGTAGTAGTGGGAGAAAATGAATACACAAACACCTGGTGCTTATCTTTAAATGAGAGAAACCCTGATTACGAGTCATCTTCCAAACGCCATCTCTAATTACTATACACAGCAACCACATCTGGGCACAATCCATATTTTACAAAATACAGAACAGAATTATTTAACAATAAACACTGCTGCATTGAGTAGTGGGCATAAGCTGGATTCGAAAAGGGTGTAAGAAAAGGATTTTTAAAAAGAGA
>NW_012116454.1:10780-11512 GCF_000951035.1 Colobus angolensis palliatus
TGAGCCACCGCGCCCGGCCAATATTTTCATTAAATAAGTTGCATAACTTACAGGAACTTCAGAGAAGCAGTATGTAGATCAGAATGATCATGAATTAGGGGTGAAACACACTTAGATGAAGTAATTTCACCTTTTGAAGCCTCAGCTTCCTCATCTGCAAATTGGAGATAATAACCATATTCCTCAGAGGTTTTCTGTCAAGTTCAGATGAGTTAACCAAATAAAGAATCAATGTTAGTCTCTCTGCTCTTTGATAAAATATTTGTCCTATAGAATTTCCTCTTTAGAAAATATTTACATTCCCGTCAACAAAACAGTGCCAGTGTTAGAGTTGCCTACGTTGTCTGATTGATAGAAATTGTCTGACTCAATAAAATTAATATAGGATATTTATTAAAATGTGATTCCACCTAAAGATCGATGCTCTATTAACAGATATGGCTCTTCCCTGCCTTTTATGACCAAATGGAAACTGCCTTTCTGATATTTTGAAATCTAGTGTTTAACATGGGATGAGTTATTCAGTAAGGAAGTACTTTTCAATGATGACACATATTGAAAACAATTAAAGTTGACCCTTGGCAAACGTTTATTTACAATTGCTTACTTTATTGTAATAACACAGTATATAATTGTTACTGGTAAAGCTTCCGGTCAACAGCAGGGTTTTTTTGTGTTTTTTTCTTTTTTTTTTTTTTGAGATGGAGTCTCACTCTGTCGCCCAGACTGGAG
>NW_012116455.1:0-1324 GCF_000951035.1 Colobus angolensis palliatus
TTCTCATTTGGCAACTTAGATTCCAAGTAATAATTAATGGGGAACACCTTGAAGACTTCTCCCATTGCATTTTCCCTCAGAACCAAGAAGAGCTGTTTATGGGTTGGTCTTCTCAGGACTAGATGATATTGATGCTATTGTATAATTTATTTTTTATATGAATGCTCCCCTTCAATATTACCCTCCCCTTTACTCCTGTTTTCCATTCCTCTTATTTATTCCTCTAGTCACATCAGAGTTCTTCAAGACACCACTCTGTTATTTTATCTCTGGTATTTTGCACGTGAATAAACCTAATAAACAACAGTGCCTCTGTGAGGATTTTGTGCAAAAGGTCCTTCACAATCACAGCTGCTATTATGACCATGACTCCTGTGGGGTAGCTACGTATCTTCCTGGATTTTTCCTCCTTGGTAGCAGAGATCTCACTCATTGCTCTATTCTAGTTAAGTTCATTGCTTTGGCCATAATACATAACCAATGCATATTTATCAAATTAGTTAAGAAATAAATAAGGTAATACTTTAAGAACTTGGAAATTTAAAAGGTAAAATGTCGTTTCAAGGGTAGAATGTCGAACCTGTTTTATTATTTGTGAAATAGTTCTGCTGCTGCAGCTGCTGGTAATAATGAAGTCATTCCTACTTCAGTAGGTTATATCACATTAAAAGAGATAATTAGCTGATAATTATTTGCCTATAATATGAAACAATTTATTATCGTAAAGCACACTGGTGATGCCATAGCTCTGTGGGCCTGAAACCATGTAGACATCACTTGGATCATCCAAACCAGCTATTCACACCAGCACATTTACCTGGATTCCTGTTTAACCTCTACCTTCTAGATGTTACATAAGTGAAGGTTAGTAGCAGATTGCCTGGTGTTCAGTAGTGCTCTATGGAAAGCAACACAAGCCTTCTTAGTAGCAGATTGCCTGGTATTCAGTAGTACTCTATGGAAATCAACACAAGCCTTCTTCTGTAGACACATTGGGCAGAGCCCTGTGCATAGGCATATCCCACTCCCAGAGAAAACTGCCTGTTTTGTTTCTTTTTGTTTCCCCTGAATTCCTCATTTTATTATCGCAAATTGAACAATCTTAATTCGCCTACCAAAAAAACTGGTGAATTAACAACTGAGGACTGTCTGAAGTTATTATAATTACTGTCTTCATCTGTATCTACAAGGCATATAAAGAAGATATAATAATAAATGATTACTCTGTGTAGGGTAGTATTTTTCATATGCTAACTTAATTCTCACAACAGCCCAGTGAGTTTAAGCACCATTATTTCTATTTGTAAATGACACAGAAAGATGA
>NW_012116455.1:4100-7985 GCF_000951035.1 Colobus angolensis palliatus
ACACACACACACACATATCTCTGTGTATGTATATATATGATGGAATTACAAACCTAGTATGTGACAAAGACAGAAATTAAACTGAAATGTAAATATTTACATATTTATAAATATAGTATGTATTTATAGTATAGTATATATAAGTATGTATTTATAAATATAGTAGGTATTATTTTTCATTTGGCATAATTGTCTAGGGATTGATTTAGATTGTTTATTTCTATCAACAGTTTGTCCCTTTTCATTGTTGAGTCAAGATATAGATACACTACAGTTTAAGTAGTTTCTTCTTGAAGAAAATTTTGGTGGTTTCCAATTTTTTTTAAATTTCTTGCAGCTTTATTGGGGTATAATTGACAAATAAAAATTGTATATATTCAAAGTATACAATGCGAATACTTAATATATATAGCCATCGTTTAACGATTACCACAATTGAACTAAGCAACACATTCATCACCACACATAGTTACCCTTTTGTGTGTGTGTGTGCATATGGTGAGGACATTTAAGATCTATGACTTAGCAAATTTCTCCTCCTTCTTCTTCTTCTTTTTTTTTTTTGATTTACAGAGAGAAGGAATTTATTTCTTACAGTTATAGAAGCTGAGAAGTCCAAGGTCAAGGGGCCACATCTGGTGAGGGTCTTCTTGCTGGTAGAGACTCTCTGAAGGGTCCTGAGGTGGCACATGGCATCACATGGTGACAGAAGTGAGTATGCTAGCTCAGGTTTTTCTTCCTCTTCTTATAAAGTCACCAGTCCCAGTATAAAGACACATGCACACATATGTTTATTGTGGCACTATTCACAATAGCAAAGACTTGGAACCAACCCAAATGTCCATCAATGATAGAGTGGATTAAGAAAACATGGCACATACACACGATGGAATACTATGCAGTCACAGAAAAGAATGAGTTCATGTCCTTTGTAGTGACATGGATGAAGCTGGAAACCATCATTCTGAGCAAGCTATCACAAGGACAGAAAACCAAACACCGCATGTCCTCACTCATAAGTGGGAATTGAACAATGAGAACCCTTGGACACAGGAAACGGAACATCTCACACCGGGTCCTGTCGTGGGTTGAGGGGAGCAGGGAGAGATAGCATTAGGAGGAATACCTAATGTAAATGATGAGTTAATGGGTGCAGCACACCAACATGGCACATGTATACATATGTAACGAACTTGCACGTTGTGCACATGTACCCTAGAACTTAAAGTATAATAATAATAATAAAAAGAAGACCAAAACAGGCCCTTGTCCCAACTGAGTCAGCTTCCTTTAAGCAATTGCTGTGGTTTGAATATTTTCTTGTCCCCTCCAAAACTCATGTTCAAACTTAATCCCCAATGTGACAGTACTGAGAGGTGGGGCCTTTAAGAGGTTATGGGGTCATGGGAGGTCTGCCCTTATGAATGGATTAATCTATTCATGGATTTAAGAATTAATGGGATAATGGATTAATGGATTTTTTTTTTCTTTTTTCTTTTTTTTTTGACGCAGTTTCACTCTTGTTGCCCAGGCTGGTGTGCAATGGTGTGATCCTGGATCACTGCAACCTCTGCCTCCTGGGTGCAAGTGATTCTCCTGCCTCAGCCTCCCGAGTAGCTGGGATTACAGGTGTGTGCCACCATGACTGGCTAATTTTGTGTTTTTAGTAGAGACGGTATTTCACCATGTTGGTCATGCTGGTCTCGAACGCCTGACCTCAGGTGATCCGCCTGCATAGGCCTCCCAAAGTGCCGGAGTTACAGGCTTGAGCCACCACGCCTGGCCTCCAATTTTTGATTGTTTTAACTGAAGACAATTTTAAAACCCTTGAGATTGAATTCCTAGTTGATAAGTTTTGTTTTGTTTTTTGAACACTGAGGATGTTATCCCACTGCTTTTTAAGTCTTTGTTGTTTCTGCTGAAAAGTCAGGTGTAAAACTTATTGGGGCTGACTTGTAAATAATGAGTCATTTTCGTTTGATGCTTTTCAAAATTTCCTCACCGTCTTTGGCTTTCAGCATTTTTGCTATGACGTGTCTTTTTGTGTACCTCTTTGCATTTATCCTATGTGAAATTTGTTGAGCTTCCTAGATGTGTAGCTCTATGTTTTTCAACAAATTTGGAAAGTATTCTGCCAGTATTTCCTCACATATTTTTTCCTTCTCCTTTCTCTTTGCTCTTTCTTCTTGGTACTCCCATTACACCAGTTTTGGTGTGTTTAACTGTGTCCCAGATTTCTCTAAGGCTCTATTTTTTTCACGTTTTTTAAAATTTTCCCTGGAACTGCATAATCTTTATCACTTTAACTTCATTATTTTCTTTTCCTGTTAGTTCAAATTGATTGTTGAGTGCTCTTGTAAACTTTTCAGTGGTTATACTTTCAATTCCAGAGTTTTAATTTGGTTTTTATTTATAATTTCTATCTCACTGTTGGTATTCTGTATTTGATGTGATATTGTCATGTATTTTCCTTTACTTCTTTAATCATGATTTGCTTTAGGTCTTTAAATGTATTTACAATGGTTACTTTGAAGTCCATCTTTTAGATATGGCATCTAGTCACATTTTCACCAGCAGTTTTTGTTGTCTGATTTTTTTTTTTTGTATGGGTCATATTTTTCTCTTTCTTTGCATAGTTTATAGTTTATATTGGAAACTGGAATTTTGTATAGCATATTATAGAAACTCTGGTTACTGGTCTTTCTCTCCTCTCTCCCCACTAGGTCTTGTTTTCATTATTTGCTTGTTTACTTGTTCAGTGACTGGCTGGATTATTTTTGTAAAGTCTATCCTCCCCTATACTTCTGCTGTTAAGTCTTTGATGTTACTTTTCAGAGGACACACATATGCCTAGTCACCCTGGGGTGGCAATAATTTTGGCAGAGCTTATGGTGTCCCCTTTCCTATGTCCAGCTTTTAATCTAATAATTACCTGCTGATTGTTCCATTGTTTCCAAAATGCCCTAGAACATAAATTTCTCTACTGAGTAACTTAATAAAATTCAGACTTCTTTGAAGGAATAATTACTGAGGTCAGTGTTTGTGATTTGTTATTACCCAAAGAGGGTTCCTCCTGGCTCTTTCTTTTTCCTGTTGAGAGGACATATTAAATGACATTCAGGTAGAACAGTCTATTATGGGGATGTTGGCCAACAATATGGGTAAATTCTGTAGTGATCTTATGCGGGTACTGGATCTCCTGAGTGCTCCCATAAATCTGCATAAACCTTAACTCATGTTACGTCATAATTTCTTAGCCTCCCCACTAGTAGAATGTAAGTTTTTTGACAGAAGAAAACATATCTTGTGTGTTTTTGTTTTCCTCAATGGGCTGCTGAATGGACTGGATCAGCTGTGAGCCTTCTTTAATGGTGACAGAACAGGTGATGACAGACCTGGAGACCCCACAGGCCTGCCCCAGGGTCTACCTGGAGTGCACAAACATTCCAGGCAGGCCCAGCACATTCTTATCTTCACACAGCAGTGGGAGGTGCAGAATGCTCTCTGGCGGCTCGGTGCCTGCAGCCACCACAGTGAACTCACAGATACCCCTGTTGAGGGTTTTGATGGCCTCATTGGCTCCTGTCTGAAGCTGCTTGTAGTTACATGACTGCTGAAGGAGGTCCGATGGTTTCACGGTGAAGAGGTGGACATCTACCAGGGGATAGGCTTTCGGGTTTACATTGGCCTGGTAGCTGCGGTTCCAGTGGCTCCGCACTCCTCAGGGAGCACAGCAGACTTCAGAGCCTCTAGATCAGTTTAGACTTGTGCATATGGCAGCCTTCGTGAATATGGCGTGCAGGTTCACCTTTTGGGGAAAACTTTGGAAGACAAGAGGAATGAAAAATGGTTGCTATTGGTTCCCCGATGGTCTAGTGGCTAGGA
>NW_012116455.1:9043-9358 GCF_000951035.1 Colobus angolensis palliatus
TAGACCAGGATGGTCTCGATCTCCTGACCTCGTGATCCACCCGTCTCGGCCTCCCAAAATGCTGGGATTACAGGCTTGAGCCACCGCGCCCGGCCGGATTTTATTTTAAACTCACTAAAAGCTCATTTTCATTCCCCCGACCTCGCCAAAAATCCCTGCTAATATCTCAACCAGAAGAACGGCCATGACTACATAATTTCATTAGTGGAAACTACAGACAAGTCTCCTTGAGAAGAGGCATTTCACCTTGTGGCGTGGTTCAACACATGCCCAGACACGAGGCACCTCCAAAGTTCCCAATGACATAGTCCAGGA
>NW_012116455.1:9408-9730 GCF_000951035.1 Colobus angolensis palliatus
TATGGCTTGTGGAACAGCGGGGTTCAGTATCTAGTAAGGAGTGAGCAGCAAGTGCTTCAACACTCCCTATTCTCAAGGCCAGTGCTTGTTTAGCCACTAGAAAAAAAACCTTGTAGCAGTTAGAACATAGTTTATTCTTTGCATGTAGGGGGTGCGTGAGTTAACCGTTGCCTGGCATGGTCCTAGGTCCTACTTATCATTTGGTGTCTTATTGACATAAAGAGTCCGTTCCGTCAGCCTTATGATCTCTGTGATAACATTGATATTGGTCAGTTTTGTCTAAACTGCAAAAGGCTGGGAATATAATGAGGCTTGTCTGGCC
>NW_012116455.1:9780-10442 GCF_000951035.1 Colobus angolensis palliatus
AGGCATTTCACCTTGTGGCGTGGTTCAACACATGCCCAGACACGAGGCACCTCCAAAGTTCCCAATGACATAGTCCAGGAGTGTTTTTGATGGTCGTGACTGTATCGGCAAATTAGTGGTAAGCCTTGTTCTGTAGTCACAAATAAGGCTTGCAGCTATTGTAAAGTAAAAACCAGTTATGACCACACCACTGCATCAGTGGAAGCTACCAACCTGGCAGATTGAAAGGTGGCATTTTAGCCTTTGGGATATTTTCTGCTCAATGGTGAGACATAGGGCATGTCCCAGGCCCTAGGTGTGTGCAATGTAGAGTCTCCTTCTTTTTGCCTGACTGCACTGCATTGCAGGAGTCAGTAGTAAACCCTGCTAAAGGACTCAGTGAGTGCGGGGATTGAAAGCAAACCAAAAGACAGCTCAGTTTCTACCCCCAAAAATGCCAGACACTGCCATTTTGTATTGGAACCGAGGTTCTGCATTCACAACGCCAAGTGCCAATCACTATACCACCAATGAACACCATGAACTTGCTGGCAGATGCTGATTTTTCTTTAATACTTTCAATGTAAGAATATTCACAATATTTTGTTCTTGCATCGCTTACTTTCTGACAGGTTGAGTGGTAAGAAGCACAAACTCCTATTCCCGGTCTTTCCAAAAATGTT
>NW_012116455.1:16587-18412 GCF_000951035.1 Colobus angolensis palliatus
TCTCAGTACTTCTCACTGCTAGAAGAAAGTGTAGATTACCAGTCTGGTGTACAAACCTATCTAAAGCATGCCCTCCTGTTACCCAGGATATGGGTGAAATGTCTTCTTAGTCCTTCTTACATGAATCAGCCTTCTAGCCTCGAAGTCTGGTAGATAAGCTTGAGGCTAATTTGTATGTTTCAAAGCTTCTGAAGAAGATGTCCCACTTTTACACTGGATTGCAAAAGACAAGTCAATGTGTATGAAGAATTTATTTACAGAAAAAGAAATCCAAAGGACCGTAAGTTATTTGAAACCTAACAGTCCCATTGGGGTATATTGTTTTTACCTGTTGGTTGTTCTGAAATCTCAAGAGTGGGAATTTGGCCTGTACAGGAAGATTTTTACAGATCATGAGTAAACAGCAAACTTTCAAGATCATTCTTTGGCAGAGATTCTACTGAGGTAGGAAAGTGGCAGGATTATTTTCTGGTTGTGGCCCAGTTGATCAGAGCAGGATCTGTTCCAAACAGGGCGCAGTGAAGAAGCTGACCAAAATCAGCAGATGGAGACAAAAGCTACCTCCGGTTGCCCTCACTGCTCATTAGCATAAAGGCACTCCCACCAGTGCCATGACAGTTTATAAATGCCATGTCAACATGCCATGGCAATGGCCAGGAAGTTACCTTATATGGTTCTGGAAACTCCTCATCCCTTTTCCACAAAGTTCTGAATCATCCACCTCCTATTTAGCATCTAATTAAAAGTGGGTATAAATACAGCTAGCTAGCAGCCCACGCACTGCCCATGAGTTACCCCTACTCCATAAGAAGCAGTACTAGTTTAACAAAAGTTGCTTTCTTTCACTGCGGGGTTGCCCTTGAATTCTAACCTAGGCAAAGCCAAGAACTCTCCTGGGCTAAGCCCCAGTTTTGGGGTTGTCCTGTCTTGCATCATCTGGTGACCGCCAAGACAAGACAAGATGGGATGGGACATGACATGACACAGGACAGGACAGGACAGAGTCAAGAACTGTTTAAGGCAGGACACTTGGTTGTGAAAAGTCCCTTACTGTGTTGACCCTGAGATGCCAGAGTGACATTGTTCGGTGGCCCCCAACTTGGCCTTTGGGGTTCACCATTGTCTACCCCCTGGAGTTTCAGCATTTGGTGTAGGGACCCTCATTGGCTGATACTTGGATACTCCGGGTTTTTGGCATTTCATTGTGGGTGAGAGTTCCACTGTCACTGTTGGCCTCCCCCTGGATGCTCTGGGGTTTTCAGCATTGACATTCCCTATAGGATTGTGGATTAGAGCCCCTCCCCTGGGGAAGTGTTGATGTCATCTTCTCTGCCCTTAAATTAAAAGATTACAGTTTTCCATAACAGCCAGTTGTGGGCTCCTTGCTATGTGACTTTGCTCAAGCCCATATTGAACTCTTGGTCACAGGGACCAGGGGTTCCTGGACCTCTGACCCAAGTGACAACTACCCATAGTGGCAGACAAGTGGCAGCCACCCAAACATTTTGCCCGAATATTTTTCTTCAGTGTCTGTGGCTGTTGGATAGATTCTCTGGCAGCTCAGCAGACAACATTGTTCACGCCTTCCCTTCCTCCCTTCCATGATCACCTTGTTTCTTTTAACCCCTCTTTGCCCAAACTAAAATGTTTTCTTCACTCTCTGGGGAATTCAGAGCCATCATTTTACTTCCCATTCATATTTCATAATCTACTTTCATAATGCCTTGCTACCTGTACTTACATCTTCTCTGCAGGAGGTGGGAATTTGAGGGGAAAAGTAATCGAGGTTTTGCTAGACTTAGAAAAACTTCTGGGTGTAGTAGCG
>NW_012116455.1:18932-20607 GCF_000951035.1 Colobus angolensis palliatus
CCAATGTCATCAGGAACCTCTCCCTTTTATTCAGCTAGCTCCAGCCTATATCCTCCACTGCCCAACGAAGTAAGCCCAACAAGTACCACCAGGAGTGGAGCTCTATATCAGCCCCTGAAATAGAATCTGTGTCCATTGCAGGAGGTAGCTAGCAGAGATAGAGGAACAATCAGAATACATGTGCCATTTCCTATGTCCAAATTGACTTTATTGAAGAAGAAATTTGGCTGGTTTTTGAAGGATCCAGGGAATTTTATAGAGGAGTTTTTTAGGTTGATCATGTCCTTTGATTTAACTTGGCACCATTTGCAAATATTATTATCCACTTGCTGTGCTATAGAGGAGAAGCAAAGGATTCTGGGTACTATCCAGTGAATATACAGAGAGAGTAGTTGCTCATATCCAATTTATGTAGGAGGAGATGGAGTTCCACATAGAGACCCTCAGTGGGACTGCCAGAAGGGTTCCCAAGAATTTGAACATAGAAATCACATGCTAACTTGCTTAGTAGACGGTATGAAAAAGTGTGTGATTAAGCCAGTTAATTATGACAAGGAGAGAGAAGTAACTCAGTGGAAGGATGAAAATCCCATTCGGTTTTAGGGCTGCTTGGTTGAGGCACTCAGGAAATATACTAATGTAGACCCAGGCACCCAGGAAGGGCGGGCTCTTCCAGGCATGCATGTTTTACTCAATCTACCCTTGACATTAGGAGGAAGTTACAAAAGGCAGGAATGGGACACCAAACTCCATGAGCCAACTCTTAAACATGGCCTTTGGATTTTACAATAGGGACAGGGCAGAGGAAGAGGAGAAAACCAAAAGAAATTGCCAAAAAGTGCAATTTTTAGCAGCTGCTTTTAGCTTCCTACTGCTTTTCAACTGCCCATCCTGGGAAAGTGTTGCAAGAGTGGCTTTGGGATGCCCAGACAAAAGCCAGCTTGCCAGCCCCTGGGCCAGAATCAGCGTGCTTTCTGTAAGCAAGAGGGCCACTGGAGGAAAGACTGCCTCAGTCTCCAAAGAGAGTCTGAGCTCCCCAGACCCCTAATGGCTGAGAGAACAGAGGACTGACAGGGCCCAGGGTTCCCTGCAGCTTCCATAGACACCTTACCATCTCTACAGAAGACCATCAGGTAACTCTTGACATGGCGGGTAAAAACATTGAGTTATTGGACATGGGAGCCACCTTCTCAGTTCTGATCTAGTCCTTGGGGCCACTGTCTTCCCACTGCTGTACTGTAGTGAGGATCGACGTCTAGCTAAAAGCTAGGAGATTCACCCATTCTTTTAGTTGCACTGTAGGGAACCATATGTTTTCCCACAGATTTTTGCTTGTTCTTGAGTGCCTTATTCCTTTACTGGGAAGAGACTTACTTTCCCAATAACAGCCTGCAGTTCAATTTGGAGCACCTCAAGAGAAGGCCACAGGCTGGGAAGGGACACTTTTCCTAGCTCTAAGTTCACATCTTAACACAGATAAAGAAAAGACGTTTCTTCCACCACATATTACTTCTCAAGTAGACCCGTCTGCTTGTTACATGGAAGTTCCTGGAAGAACTGTAAATGTACTCCCAGTCCAGGATATTTTGAAACCCAATGTTAATTATCCATGGGAAAGACAATATCTTTTCAGGTGTGGTGGCTCATGCCTGTAATCTCAGCACTTTGGGAGGCC
>NW_012116455.1:25067-28011 GCF_000951035.1 Colobus angolensis palliatus
TGTCCAAATGGTCACATATTCGGGACATATGCTTACTCCTGGGACCAGGATCTTGGCCCAGGGATGAAAAGAGACCTTGCTGGCATTCCAGGTCCATCAAATTAAGAAGCCTTTTTGAGAACAGCTGGATTCTGCTGGGTTTGGATTCCCAGGTTTGGGCTCATAGCAAAATCACTCTATGAACCTCCAAAAGGGAGTGGTCACAAGCCTTTGAATTGGACTGGAACCTGTCAACAGGCAATTTTTTTTTTTTTTTTTGAGACGGAATCTCTCTCTGTTTCCCAGGCAAGAGTGCAGTGGTGCAATCTGGGCTCACTGTAAGCTCCGCCTCCTGGGTTCACGCTGTTCTCCTGCCTCAGCCTCCCCAGGCCTCAGCCTCCCCCGTAGTTGGGACTACAGGAGACCGCCACCACACCTGTCTAATTTTTTTGTATTTTTGGTAGAGACAGGGTTTCACCGTGTTAGCCAGGATGGTCTGGATCTCCTGACCTCGTGATCCACCCATCTCGGCCTCCCAAAGTGCTGGGATTACAGGCGTGAGACACCGCGCCTGACCTCAACAGGCATTCTTAACCTTAAAAGAAAAGCTAGGGACAGTCCCTGCTTTGGGACTCTCACACTTAGAAAAATCTTTCACTTTCTGTGTGGATGAAAAACAAGGGACTGCTTTGGATGTTCTAAGTTGAAGACTCAGGAATTACCTTGGATCAGTGGCTTATTTCTCTAAACAGCTAGACCAGGTGGCAGCTGGGTGACCAGGAAGCTGGAGATCTGTGGCTACCATCACTCTATTGGTAGAAGAAGCAAGTAAGTTTAACTTGGGACAACAATTAGATGCTGTACCAACCCCTGCCCCACACCACCCCATGAAGTACAGTACAGAGGGTCCTAGAGGCAAAAGTACACCATGGCTACCAGGGGGCCAGTTACTTAAACATCAGGCCCTTCTGCTTGACACCCCAGATGTTACCCTTAAAGCATGCTGATTTTTTTTTGAAACGGAGTCTCGCTTTGTGGCATGGGCTGGAGTGCAGTGGCTGGATCTCAGCTCACTGCAAGCTCCGCCTCCCGGGTTCACGCCATTCTCCTGCCTCAGCCTCCCGAGTAGCTGGGACTACAGGCACCCGCCACCTCGCCCGGCTAGTTTTTTGTATTTTTGTATTTTTAGTAGAGACGGGGTTTCACCGTGTTAGCCAGGATGGTCTCGATCTCCTGACCTCATGATCCGCTCGCCTCAGCCTCCCAAAGTGCTGGGATTACAGGCTTGAGACACCCCGCCCGGCAAAGTATGCTGGTTTTTAAACCCTGGTACTCTGTTGCTGGACCTCATGTCCCAAGAAACAGATCCCTAACCCATCGACACCTGTGTGGAAACCATGGAAGAGATCTACTCTAGAAGGCCCAACCTTGAAGACAAGCCCTTGTCTAACCCCAATGTTGAGAGGATTATAGATGGAAATAACTTTATTCATGAGGGAATAAGAGAGGAAGTTTAGCTAACAAGAAGTCATTGAGGCCAAGGGTTTACCTTCTCAGACTTCTGCTCAAACAGCAGAATTAGCTGCTCTAATTAGGGCCTTCCAACTATGAAAAGACTTAAGGCTGGGTGTGGTGGCTCACACCTGTAATCTCAGCACATTGGGAGGCCAAGGTGGGTGGATCACCTGAGGTCAGGAGTTTGAGATCAGCCTGGCCAACATGGCAAAACCCCGTCACTACTAAAAATACAAAAATTAGCCAGGTGTGGTGGTGGGCACCTGTAATCCCAGCTACTCAGGTGGCTGGGGCATGAGAATTGCTTGAACCTGAGAGGCAGAGTTTGCAGTGAGCTGAGATCATGCCACTGCACTCCAGCCTGGGCGACAGAGCAAGACTATTCCAAAAAAAAGAAAACAACAACAACAAAAAATCAAGAGTCAGTGTGTTTACTGACTCTAAATATGGGTTCCTGGTGCTCCATGCTCTTGCAGCCATAGGGAAGGAAAGGGGACTATGAAGAGCCAAGGGATCCCCCATACAACTTTACTCAGATCTTGGAACTTTTAGATGCTGTTCAACTCCCAAAGAAATCACAAGTATTCACTGCAGGGGACACCAGAAGGGAGACACTTTTATTAGTAGAGGAAATTCCCAGGTGGAAAGAGCAGCTAAGGCCACAGCTAAGAAAACCCTGGTATTTCAGGCTGCTGCGCTACTACCAGGTACTCCATCCATGTCAGTGGCACCATACTATACCCCTAAGGAAATTAAAGGGACCGAGTAAAAGGCTTCCACTGAGACCTCTCTGGATGGTTGCTAGAAAATAACAAACTCTATTCCTGAGGCTGAGAAATGGGAAATAATTAAACATTTTCACAATTCCTCACATTTGGGACAGGATTCTCCATTCAAATTAGTTTCCTAAATATTCTTGGGGAAGGGACTGTTCCAAACTATAAAAAGGATGACCATTCAGGAAGCCACCCCATACCCTGATCCCTGCTTAAACCTGTACAACACCAAGGAACATACCTTGTTAAATCTGGCAGACAGATTTAACCCAGATGCCACCTTACAGGGGACTACAATATTTGCTAGTATTTATAGACACTTTCACCAGGTGGATAGAAGCTTTGCCCACAAGGACAGGAAAAGTACTGGAAGTGTCTAAATTCTTACTTAAAGAAATCATCCCAAGGTTTGGATTACCAAAAGCTTTGCAAGGTGATAAGTGACCTCCCTTCACAGCTAAGGTGACCCTCCTATCTTCACTCTTCATGGAGATCTCAATCTTCAGATAACATAGAAAGCCAATCATGACATTAGCAAAGCTCTTTCAGGGGACCTCAGCGGACTGAGTTTCTCTGCTGCTCATAGCCCTTTTGCATGTGAGGATGGCTCCAAAGGGAACTTTAAAGCTTAGTCCATTTGAAATGACTTCTGGAAGGCCCTTTTTAACTTTAGA
>NW_012116455.1:33061-36603 GCF_000951035.1 Colobus angolensis palliatus
GGAACCAGCAGAAGATGACGAAAGTGACCTCTAGTTGCCCTCACTGCTTATGAGCATAAAGACACTACCACTGGGACATGGCCAGTTTACAAATGCCATGGCAACACACCTTGGCAATGACCTGGAAATTACTTTATATGGTTCTGGAAACTCCCTGCCCCTTTTCCAGAAAGTTCTGAATAACTTACCTCTTAATTGGCATGTAATTAAAAGTGGGTCTAAATACAACTAGCAGCCCACAGGCACCAACTCTAGGCACACTGTCTGTGGATTAGCCCTGCTCTGCAAGAAGCAGCACCAGTTCAATAAAAGTTGCTTTCTCTCGCCAGTGACTTTCCCTTGAATTCTTTCCTTGGCGAAGCCACGGAAACTACAGTCTGGAAGAATTTTCCCAGGCTATGAACCAGTTTTGGGGCTCGCCTGCCCTGCATCACTACCACTGTTTCCTTGGATTTCCCAGGAATGTACATGTGTGACACTGCTGCCTTGCTTATAGATCTGTTTCCTTGCAAGGAAACAGGAATATCTTGTTTGCGGCTTCCAGAATTGAAGATACATGTAGTTTCACTACTGAGTGCTAACATTTAATTTTGGAATCAAGTGATGCATTCAGACTGGTTGCTATCATTTTGTGGTATACATGTAGTGAACACATTTGTGACTGAGTTTCCTGCTTTTAGCTGGAGCAAGAAAGTTTTATAATTGTGATTTGTACCAAAAAAAAATCATAGGCAAGAGAATGTGTGCAAAATAAACTTTATTGTCAGAGGTTTCTAAACGTTCATCCTTTAAGGAAAACGGACATATGCTGAAGAGCTGATAAACAGTCTACAGCAGTGTTATTCTAACTTAATCTTGATTCCAAGTCCTTGCCATTTTCCTCCAGCTGCTGTTGACTCCAGTTACATATAGGTTGGGGGAAAGGGGATTATCTATGAATCTAGGCATCACCGTCTCTTGGGCAGTTATCACATTTGCAGGCTGAAGGGATGTGATTTCGACAATCAGACTATCCATTTGGAGTACAAATCTGGAGTGGCTGTAAAATTTGGTTCTCAGAGGTGGAACTTTCAGATTTGGACTTTCAGTTGTTCTGTTGTTTCAGTTTTTCTCATCAACTGGGGAACTGTTTGTGACTAAGCTTTGTTAAAAGTAGAGAACAGCTTTTCATAGTTCCAACATTAGTTGTTACCTGAAATAAACAAAAACACACAGACACACAACTAAATGATAATGTTTGGTGAAGTTTGCTGATACCTAACTGGAGTGAGAGCTGGAGTGAGAGCTAAGTGGTGATACAGGCCAGGTGCAAACCGAGTGCAGCTAAGTGAATAATCTCTGGTAGTGAAGATAATCTCTCTCCTAGAAGAAGATAGTAATAATAGACTGAAAAGAAAGTCTCCTGAAATGAACTAGCTGGCCTGTGGTGTAAGACACAGTACCTCAGCCACCTTATGATTCTAAAAGCCTTGCTCAAAGCCCCTGCAGATGAGTTAGCTAGGTATCTACCACCTCCTCAGCAATGATTGACTCTCTATAATACTGCTTTAGAGAGAAATAAAGTTCTTTCACACCTACCAGGAAGGGATTTGCTTAGCCTCAAATGTGCACATTCAGAAATAGCTTGTCATCCGAAAGAGAGGACAGTTTGCAGAGAAATAACCCGCCTAAGTCCACATCTTATTCCTTTTAAATAAGAGAGTGGTGCCAAGGGAAGAGTCCTAGAATGTGAAAGCCAGCAGGGTGCTCAGATACTACCCAAGTACAGTTCCATCTTTGACCATAAGGAGACAATGGTGTCAAGAGGCTCGAGCCATATGATCTCTGGGTGAAAAACCTGGGATGAGAATCGAGGCCTCAAACCTCTTCCACTCCATCACAGAGTTTAGAAGCAGTTAGAAGGAAGGCTTCAATCTGGAGAACACTAACAGGCTCTAGAGATTATTGGTTCATGATGGCTGGGACAGAAATAAGGATTCACAGAAAGATGTTTATAGTGAATGTTCCTTTACAGTAAATCTTATTTTGGGGATTTTGCTTAATAAAAAGGCTGAGCAAAAGTAAACAACTTTTATTTATTTATTTATTTATTTATTTGAGACAGTTTCACTCTTGTTGCCCAGGTTGGAGTGCAACGGTGCAATCTCAGCTCACTACAACCTCCACCCCCCAGGTTCAGGCAATTCTCCTGCCTCAGCCTACCAAGTAGCTATGATTACAGGCATGCACCAGCATGCCCAGCTAAATTTTTTTCTTTTTTTTTTTTTGCATTTTCAGTAGGGATGGGGTTCCTTCATGTTGGTCAGGCTGGCCTCAACTCCCGACCTCAGGTGATCCTCCCAAAGTGCTGGGATTACAGGCGTGAGCTACCACACCCGGCCAAAAGTAAAAATTTTCTAATTGCAATTCTGAACCACTTATGGGTTGTGAAATCAATATAGTGGACTGCATACTACTACAGGCTTTATTTAAATACTAGGTAGGGTGGATTACATATAGTAAAAGATTTTTAAAAAACTGATCACAAAGAATTGTGTATTTCTCACTGCATCTTGTGGTCAGAAAAGTTTGAGAAACTGCTCTACATAGGCAAATGATAGGTTCAATCTATACATCTACATCTTCTTCTCTTTTTTCCATGCTATACAAGACCATGGAGAGAGGAAGGCAAATTCCATCAATCGGTGATGTTAAGCCTTTTCTATGATGTAGTTGTACATTTGGGACACCCCTATGCTGGTGACTTGAGATTCTAGTGGATAGAGGGTCCTTTTCATCTCTAGCCACATGTTAAAATTACTTGGGAACTTTTTAATACTACTAGTGGTTTCCATCCACTTGGAAGCATTTAAATCAGAATGTCTATGTGTAGAGTCCAGGCACTTGTTTTAGTTAAAACCTCACCAGGCTTTATAATATGACAGAATAGTTTAAAGCTACTGAGTAGACCCACCCTATTTCCCACCATCCTGTTTCTCTCTCACCATAGGCATCTTTCCCATGAGAAAGTAAAGATTTCAGTCTCTCTTTTCACAGTCTCAAGTAAATCACTATCTTTCTCAATTGGACTTCCAAGGCAAAGATTTCTTTCCATCTATCTATCTGAATTTTTACAAAGTTGTTCTCTGGATTCCCTTTTCTCAAAGCTAATTCACCACAAAAGCACCGCTCAAGTCAAGGAGCTGGGCTTTCATACACCTGCATCTGTCAATCATAGGTAAATACTTTGCAGGCAGTGTTGCTGGGTGCTGTGGGATTGACATAAATTCTCAGGTATTGCCAGCTGTGACTCTCAGGCAAGCTTGTGACTAAGTGACTCCAGTAGTCTGAGGACAGTCCTTACTCAGAAGGGTCCTTGGAAGCAAAAGCAAACATAGGCATGAGAGGGTGAAAAACAAAACAAGAAATCCCATGTGGTCTTGGCTTATACCTAACAGAACTTGTGCAAGAATGGATATTAAGGTGGGAACTGCAGTTCAAGGGATAGGCTGAAGAGATTTTGCAGGTTTGTAAACATTTTTGCCAATTTGAGCATACTTTTC
>NW_012116455.1:42283-42586 GCF_000951035.1 Colobus angolensis palliatus
CAAACATTCAAGTAAGGGAGAGGAGATATAGGTCAAGGTTTTAATCTATACACACACCAGTGAGGCTACCAACCCAAAGGGCTCTTACATACCTAGAGAAGCTCCAATGGCTAGCATGGAGTTATTCTGGGAAGAGGGCATGCTGGTGGCATTGCTGTTAGATTCAGCCTTTTCTCCAGCAGATAGCCTCATTGTTTATTTAGATTGAATTACAACATTGAGACTAAACTAACAGAGATCGTAAAAATACCTTGGTGCTGCACAAAGATTGAGAACCCTGGCTATTTACCAAAGGGTTGCCAA
>NW_012116455.1:42636-43802 GCF_000951035.1 Colobus angolensis palliatus
GCACAAAGATTGAGAACCCTGGCTATTTACCAAAGGGTTGCCAAGATCAAAGTCTTGTCTTTATGGAAATCCCCTGATATTTTACTAGTCAGATGGAACCTTATGGGAAAGCAAGCACCTGAGGGGAGATGGAGACTGGAGCTTGAAATTATAATTGCACCTCCAAACATATGGACAAGCCTGCTAACATTCTTGGGATGGCTAGAACAGCTTGGGAACACTGTTCAGGAACTATAATTATCAAGAATATTTCAGGAAGGCTGGGCACGGTGGCTCACGTCTGTAATCCCAGCACTTTGGGAGGCAGGGGTGGGTGAATTGCTTGAGCTCAGGAGTTTGAGGCCAGCCTGTGCAACAAGGCAAGACCCTGTCTCTACCAAATAGGTAAAAAAAATAGCCAGGAGTAGTGGCATGCATCTGTGGTCTCAGCTACTCAGGAGGCTGAGGTGGGAGGGTCATTTGACTCTGGGTTGTAGGTTGTGGTGAGCTGAGATCATGCCACTACACTCTAGCTTGGGTGACAGAACAAGGGACCCTGTCTCAAAAAATGTATATATTTCAGGAAAGATAAGATGTCCCATTTTAAAGAAGGAGATCTGTTAAATGGATCTGTACATGTGCTGCAGTAGTGGAAGAGAGTCTGCCATAATCTCTTCACTCTCTCCATTCTGGCCTGCTTTGAGTATACCAGCTTGCAGATGCCAGTCCAGGCCAGAGGGACTGAGGTGAGGACAGGAACAGAACAAATTACCTGACCCACACCAGGGACCTGTACTTAAGACTTGATCCCAGAGCTGTGTTCAGCCTAATCACTTTTTTAAAGTGAATCTTCAGGGCCTGCCTGCAGAGAATAACATCTCTCAGTTTAGACAGAGGTGTTGAGCATGTAGAATGTAGGAGCTACTGAGAGATTAATGGAGCTTTATTTTTCTTATCAAAGGAGCACTCACTGGCTATATCCAGAGCAGAGGGGTCTTCCTGTGCATCAAAGAGGAAGACATTGCTGCTGGGAAGCTGGTGGGAGTCTTGGCGGCTGGAATGAGTCAAATACTGTTCATCTAGTGAGTCCTCCAGGACTTCATCCATTTCTTCCTCCTGGGCCTCCCTCCTGAACCTGGTGGAATAGGCAAGACAAGGAATTAAACCAAGGCAGCCTGGAACCACAG
>NW_012116455.1:43852-45182 GCF_000951035.1 Colobus angolensis palliatus
TCGAAGCTGCTGAGATGACGTTGCAGCTTTTCTCTCAGGCAGTTGTTGACGAAAAGGGTTTCCTTCAGGTGCTGCCGCTGGCTCTGGATCTCATCTTCTGCAGTCATTCCACCAGGACATGGAATGAGATGGGAAATGAAGAATGCTGATCACTAAAGGGGTAGTCAGGGGCCTCTCATCAAGACCCCTGCCCTTCACAATTCTTTTGCCAACTTCATCTTCTCATCAGGGAACATAAGGCAACTTTCTTTAAGAGCTTTTAAGGCTTCAAACAAAACATGGCCAAGTGCTAAGCAAACTCCCACATCAAGATATGGGAAGTATAAGGCAGGTTGACAGGAGGTGGGAAAACACTAAAGGTCTCTGAGTAGGGCTTTTCTAGCACTAGGAAAGGTGTGACCACCTCCTTGAGATCACTTACAGGTACTAGGGAATATCTTCCTCTCTACAAAATATCTCTCCTGAACATCTTTATTTTGTTGTTGTTTTTTGACAGAGTCTCATTCTGTCACCCAGGCTGGAGTGTAGAGGCACCAATTGGCTTACTACAACCTCCATCTCCCAGGTTTGAAGGATCCTCATGCCTCAGCCTCCCGAGTGACTGAGACTACAGGCGTGCACCACTATGCTTGGCTAATTTTTGCATTTTTAGTAGAGACAGGGTTTCGCCATGTTGGCCAGACTGGTCTCGAGCTCCTGACCTCAAGTGATCCACCCACCTAGGCCCCCCAAAGTGCTGGGATTATAGGTGTGAGCCACTGTGCCCGGCCCTGAACATCGTTAACAGATGGTAGTGACCTTCCTCTGCACCTTATTGTGAAATTGTAAAGAGAAATAAGGATGCCTTTGTCAGAGGATGGTATGAGTAATACAAGCCACATACTTATACCCATCACTGACAAAATGACAAGCCTAATATGGTTTATATTACTATGAAAGCTCAGTGAGTGAATTAATATGGTCTCTTTCTATTGTGTAGAAGAGTATATTATAGTCCCTTAACAATCCAAACTTTTGCCCCCAAAGTAAAGTCAAACATTCAAGTAAGGGAGAGGAGATATAGGTCAAGGTTTTAATCTATACACACAGCAGTAAGGCTACCAACCCAAAGGGCTCTTACATACCTAGAGAAGCTCCAATGGCTAGTGTGGAGTTGTTCTGGGAAGAGGGCATGCTGGTGGCATTGCTGTTAGATTCAGTCTTTTCTCCAGCAGATAGCCTCATTGTTTATTTAGATTGTATTACAACATTGAGACTAAACTAACAGAGATCGTAAAAATACCTTGGTGCTGCACAAAGATTGAGAACCCTGGCTATTTACCAAAGGGTT
>NW_012116455.1:47217-48739 GCF_000951035.1 Colobus angolensis palliatus
CTTCTGGAATCCTCTCTAGATTTGGTCAGTCCATTATCAGCCCCTTCATCATTCAGAGTTACCTGGGAGCCAGTAGCTTTTGCCTGTCTTCATTTTTCTTACCATTGTGATATTCTGCAAACCAAAATTAGAAAGAGCTGGTCAGCAATTAAGCAGGTCCCATTTCACACATTGCACACATGGGGCCTGTATGATCAGGGACATAACACTTTATATGTGTGTTCAGAATGCTCTGCAAGAATTATTGCAGGAGACCTCAGGTTGTGTCTTTAGAGAAGTGGCCTGGCGGGCTTGCCTGAGCCCACAGGACAGGGTGTTCCTGATGTGGTGAATCCTCACCATGACATCAGCTGCCTGAAGCAGAGCAAAAGTCTTTTGTTCCCCAGCTCAAAGAATACTTGCCTGGCTGCCCTTTGGACTTCTCCAGTTGTAACCTTCCTTCCTGCCACAGGCTGGTTGCCAAACCATGACTGTCCCATTGCTACTCACACACAGAACCTGCTCCAGTCTCTGAGAGGACAAATAGCCCTGTCCTACCTCTACTCCAAAACCAGAGGACTGCCCAGGTGCCTTCAAGTCTGTCCCTGTTGTGCTTCCTCAGACGTTCTTGGGGGTAATTCTTGTGTGTGTGTGTGTGTGTTTTTTTTTTTTTCTCAGTTTGTTTGTGAGAATTGGGGGTGATTCTATGAAAAATATTCCAGTATAAATCAACTTTTCTAACATCAGCTTCTACTATATCCAGTGCTTAAACTAACCCCAAAAGATTTGGACAATTTATTGGGACCTCAAAATAAATGAATAAGTAAATAACCCTGAAAGAGAAATACACCAATGAACATTAAGATACTACTTCAACCGATCTGTACAGCAGCCGTGGAATTATGATTTGACCCATTTTACAAATGAGGAAACAGAAATTCAAGAAGGATCAATCACTTGCACAAAGTTAGTAAATACAGTGCTGAGACTAGAGCCTAGGTAATTCTGATTCTTAGTCCAGGGGTCTTCCCATTCTAACAAGCTGCCTTCTGTCATACTGTTCTTTCTGACCACAAAGATTGAATGGAGACTTCAGCTTCTGGCCAAGTTGGAGTAATAGGGACCAGATTTGTCCTCCACCTTAAACAACTAAGAAACTGGAAAACGTATTTTACACTCTAGCTTCAACATTGGATATAGTGCAGTACAGTACAGTGATCCCTGAGAGAGAGAAAATAAAAGAGATGAGTCCTGTGATTGCTCCAGTTTCCTGCCTGAGATTGTCAACTGCAGAGCAGGGAGGGAGGACCCAGGCAGAGCCTGGTAGTAAGTTTGAAGAAGTCAGGGTGGCAGACACCACAGGACAGACTAGAGAATAGATTGCTGCACAGACAGAATGCCTTGGATATCTGTCTTCAATCTTCAGCTAAGTACTCATTAGTACATGTATTTGAGGAAATTATGCAAAGCAGGGAAAATAACTTCCCAAAAGGAATAGTATCTGTAGCTCACACAGAGCTTGCAACACTTGGTGTTTCCATCA
>NW_012116455.1:57654-59212 GCF_000951035.1 Colobus angolensis palliatus
AATAAAATAAAGAAGATAGAGGAAAATATGAAATGATGAGGAGTTACATAGAAGAGTTTAAAAAAGACATAAATAAAATTTAGATGAAAAATAAAGTCTGAGATGAAAATACACTGGACAGGATTAACAGCAGATTAGATGCTGCTGAGGAAAGATTAATCAATTCCAAGACATGGAAATAGAAAGAAATAAAGAGAGAAAAAAATGATACAACAAAAAATGAACAGACCATTAGTCAACTGTGGTAAAATTTCAAAGCAGCTAATACAAATATAATTGGAGTCTTTGAAGGAGAGAATAGAGAGAAAGAATATATATTATATATATTTGATATGTATATGCCATATTTAATATATTGTATATGCCATATATAAGACATATATGTCATTATTATTCAAATTTGATCAGAACTATAAACATGCAGATGCAAAAAACTAAATAAAGTAAAACAATACATAAAAGATAAAACTATACAAGGTCTTATCATAATCAAACTGCTTAACACCAATGATAAATAGAAAATCTCAAGAGCAGCCAGTGAAAAATGACATATTATGTACAGAGGAACAAAAATAAGAATTATGGCAGACTTCTTGTTGGAAACAATGTAAGCCAGAAGACAGTGGAATATCACTTTTCAAACACTTTTTAAAAACAAAAACTGTCAACTAGAATCCTATGCCCAGTGAAAATATCTTCCAGAAATGAAGGTGAGTTCTTATGCTCATCAAGATGAAGTAATCCACTATACTCTACCCCTCTTACTGATTGAAACTAAGAACTCTCAGGCCAGGCACAATGGCTCACACCTGTAATCCCAGCACTTTAGAAGGCCAAAACAGGTGGACCACTTGAGCTCAGTGGTTCAAGACCAGCCTGGGCAACATGGAGAAACTCTGTCTCTACAAAATATACAAAAATTAGCCAGGCGTGGTGGTACACACTTGTAGTCCCAGCTACTTGGGAGGCTGAGGTGAGAGGATTGCTTGAGCCCAGGAGGCACAGATCACAATCAGCCAAGATCGTGTCACTGAACTCCAGCTTGGGTAAGAGAGCAAGACTCTGTCTCAAAATAAAAAACAAAACTAAGAACTCTTAAAAGAACATTAAAAGTGATTACCTGAGTGCTCTAAAGAGAAAACAATAGAATGCAGATTAAGGACCATAGTCAAAACTAAAATAAAATCTACAATGGAAATAACTTTGCATTTTTTCTCCTCACTTTGGGGCACTTGGGAGGAGCTAAGGGTCTTCAGAGCCTGTAGCCAACTTACCTGTGGCCAGTTTTCTGACAAGGATCTCTGTCAGCTGGCTTCCTTGTACCATTTGCTCACAGAATCTCTGTCTCTGGTAGTAGGCAATGCCAGTGTTCCTGAGAAGGCCCTCAAAAGACTTGACTGTGTTTTTCACATGCTGGGTGAAAAGGTAGCAAACACCTCTCCCTTCCTGTATATTCTGTCGTAAGTGGGTCAGTTCTTTAGCCTGAGCCTGAATTAAGGGATCATGTATCCTAAGGTGGGAGAGAGGAGTAAAATGTAAGAGGGAATGTAGTGAATAA
>NW_012116455.1:60797-62257 GCF_000951035.1 Colobus angolensis palliatus
ACCTCTTTTCTTTATAAATCACCCAGTCTCAGATACGTGTTTATAGCAGTGTGAGAATGGACTAATACACATGGGTTCCAATGTGGAGTGTGAGCTCTGTGAGTCTAAGGACAGTGCCACCTATGACCCAACTTACAGCACCCGGTAGTATGTACACATGCAAGTAGTTATTCAGTTAATGTTTAGAACCTTGTAGTCCCAGAGCTGGACTGAACATTTGCAGTCATCTACCCCATCTCATGCTCGAGTTTTCTCCCTGATATTCTTCTAAGTAATTATCCACAGGTCCTCTTTCAAACTCTATTCCTTAGAGTTACTAGAAAGTGTTAGGGGAAGTAAAGACACATACTGGGGAGAAACAGGTGCTCCAGACCTATCCGCCCTTCAATCAAATATCTCTCTGCTTTGGTGAGTTTTACACATTTGAGCTTCTATGATTTCATTTCAACAAAGGATTAAAAGAAGTTTCGAATGCTACAACCTACCTTATGTGTGAAACCCTCTAAAGATAGTCAGTGCTGGTCCTGAGCAAATAATTCATTTTCCACATAACAGCTGCTCAATCATCTATCTATCTAATAGCCCTACCAGTTAATACTCCACCTAGTATAACACTTTTTTAAAAAGTTTGGAGGAGAAACATTCTTATCATGAAAAGCACTTTGGAAAGTTTGAAAATATCTCTTATAGAAAATGCTAATGACAATCACCACATCTATAAATGGGAACAAACATAATAATTACAGAAAATAGTTGTTCAGAGTTTTCTATGTGTTAGAGATGGTTCTAACTACTTGCAATTGTGCATTTAATCTTCATAACCCTCTAAGGTAGGTACTGTCAGTATTTCCATTTTATAAATGAGGTAGCCTAGGTTGATGACATGCAGAAAAGTGGAGTAAATTTGACCAAGGACACACAGATAGAAGCCATATTGCTAGTATTCCAACGCAGGCAGCTGTCTCCATTTTACTAATATGCTATTTAACGGAAAACCCTAGACACCTAACTGGACCATAGCCTCATTGTGTCTCAGTCTAGTTCTGTGCCTGCCTCATACATTTCTGCCCTTCTCCTTGCACAAATTTTCTCTTTGTTTTACCAGCCTGGGCTGCCCCACTTCAAACAGGATTTATACACTTCCCACAGAGGTACCTCCTTACTGGAGCCTTGCAGCTGGGCTCGGCAATTCGGCCAGCTCCCTCTCCTGAAACTGCAGCTCCTCCTCCAGCACAGATTTTATAAGGTCTTTGCACTCTTCGCATTCTGAGAAAAGACAGACATGCCTGCATCATGGAAGGCTGGATGTGCTGCTGTGGTCACTGTCTGCAGGGCAGGAGGCAGGGTCTATCTCAAGGATAAAAGTATGCCCAGTACCAGGCTTTATACTGGGATTTCCATATCTTTATTCCTCAGTCTCTCAACTACTCCCCATTTTAGAGATGAGGAAAGAAAAGCCC
>NW_012116455.1:62307-62628 GCF_000951035.1 Colobus angolensis palliatus
ATGCTACAACCTACCTTATGTGTGAAACCCTCTAAAGATAGTCAGTGCTGGTCCTGAGCAAATAATTCATTTTCCACATAACAGCTGCTCAATCACCTATCTATCTAATAGCCCTACCAGTTAATACTCCACCTAGTATAACACTTTTTTGAAAAGTTTGGAGGAGAAACATTCTTATCATGAAAGGCACTTTGGAAAGTTTGAAAATATCTCTTATAGAAAATGTTAATGACAATCACCACATCTATAAATGGGAACAAACATAATAATTACAGAAAATAGTTGTTCAGAGTTTTCTATGTGTTAGAGATGGTTCTAACT
>NW_012116455.1:63542-63856 GCF_000951035.1 Colobus angolensis palliatus
TTCTCCTGTTTCAAGAGTTTCAATAATCCCAAAATATTTCAAAGATTTAAACATTTATCTGTATACAACTGTGTCAAACTGCATATGGAGGAGAACGATCCAAATGATATATGCCCAAATACTAATAGATGGTGTTTTAAAGGGAGAACCAACACACAGTGTTTGTCATGGTGCCGTTGCAGTAGGTTTTTAAGAATTATCATCATGTGATCCAAAGAGGTAGTTACTACTCTATTACCATTACAGATGAGGAAACTGAGGCACAGTGACGATAAGTTAGATTTGAACCCAGGAAATTTGGCCCTAGGGCATAT
>NW_012116455.1:65341-67530 GCF_000951035.1 Colobus angolensis palliatus
ACTCTGAGAATCCTCAGCCACAAAAACAAGGCACAAGGTGCCTGAGCTTAGAGTCCAAGGTACTGTCTGTGGTTCAGGCTCTGATAGGAATGCCAGAGGTAAGACCCAGTGCCAGGTAACAGTCTGGAGTCACAATAACAGATTTAGAAGGTGGGGGTGTCATGGAATGTTAGGATCTCTGCCTTCCAGGTGTCTAGGCCATGTGGAAACACAAGGTCTCTTCTGAGGGTCACCACCAATGGAGACCACTCCCTCAGCAGTCATTCTCAGTATTTGTATACCCTTGTGACAATACCACAGGCGTCATTCTAAAATTTAACCGTATTTTCATTGTTTATTATTGCAAATGCATAGAAAACATCAAGAAATACATAGTTCCCTAAGTTCTATCATTCTCCTGAGGACTGACATGAAGTCATTTTCTTCCTAATGAAAACTTTAAAACTTCTAGATAGTCTTGACGTTCTTCTTTGGTGCTCCCATTTGCCACATCATTTTAATATTATAAGAAAAAATTTCTGAATATTCTTCTCCGTGTGTGAATAATTGATGTATATGGATTTAGAGGCCAGGCGCAGTGGCTCACACCTGTAATCCCAGCACTTTGGAAGACCAAGGTGGTTGGATGACTTGAGCTCAGGAGTTTGAGACCAACCTGGGCAGCATGGTGAAACCCTGCCTCTACAAAAAATCATCAAAAATTAGCCAGGCATAGTGGCACATGCCTATAGTCCCAGCTATTCAGGGGACTGAGGTGGGAGGATCACTTGGGTCCAGGAGTTTGCTGCTGCAGTGAACCAAGATCACGCTACTGTACTCCATGCTGGATGACAAAGTGAGACCCTGTCTCAAAGAATAAAAACAAAATAAACAATAAAAGGATTTTGGTCAATGTCTTAATATACTTCTTGCTGCAAACCAATGTTATACTGGCATCTTTTCTCCCACTGGGGAAGCATGTTAGTTTTTTGTTTGTTTGTTTGTTTGTTTGTTTTTTATAGACAGGGTCTAGCTCTGCTGCTCAACCTGGAGTGCGATGGCGTGATCACAGCTCACTGCAGCCTCAAACTCCCAGGCTCAAGGGATCCTCCTGCCTCAGCCTCCTGAATAGCCAGGACTACAGGCACATGTCACCACCCTCAGCTATTGTGTGTGTATATGGGGGTCTCACTATGTTGCCCAGGCTGGTCTCAAACTCCTGGGCCCAAGTTATTCTCACACCTTGGCCTCCCAAAGTATTGGAATTACAGGTGTAAGCCACCACACCTGGCCCATGTTGGATTTTCACTTAACTTGAGGACAGGTTTTATATTCATAAATCCTAACCCCACTCCCCTATGTGTGGGTTGCTTTGTGTTATAATCTCTATATACTTATTTTGTGCTTGTCACTTATGATTTTCATTCTAACTCCACTGGTTTTTTTCCAATTTGTCATAATCACTCAAATAATTTATGTACATCTCTTTAAATACATGTAGTGGCCACCTAATTTGGAATGACTTATAAACTGTTAGTATATGTTTGAAGCAGTTTTTATGGAACACTAAACATCTGCATTGAGCCAAAGCCATTTGCCTGAGGATATATTCTCAGACAGATCATGGTAAAAATCAAGGTCACGAGTCTGTGGTGGTTGGTGGTAATCAACAGCACTCCTGTGCAATGGGGTTTAGTGGGATAGAAACTGAGGTTTTAAAGACAGGCATAGATAGACAGAAGAGAAGTGATCCCCTGATGTACCTCTTCATTTCCTATGTATCAATTCCTCCTTGGCTTTGTGAGACTGAGATAGGGAGACTCTTATGGAATATCTGTCCTTTCCCTTCAGCTGCCTGACTTTTCTGGGCTACTGGCCTACACATGTGTAACCATGGTCACCTCCACATTCATGACAAACAGAAGGAAGCAGGACCAACAAACTGCATACCCTACATGCTAACCTGAAACTATAGTGCGTGACAGTATTAGTTTGTGAGATATATCAGAAACTATATGATTTTAGTCCTTTTAAATTTATTAAGATTTATTTTAAGGGCTAGCATATGCTCTATTCTATAGAACGTCCCATGTATACTTGAGAGGAAGTGTATTCTGTTTTTGTTGAGTGGAGTATTCTACAGATGTCTGGTAGGTTATGTTGTTTAAATCTTTTATTTCTTTATTGGTCTTCTGCATAGTTACTCTATC
>NW_012116455.1:68505-70167 GCF_000951035.1 Colobus angolensis palliatus
TCCTCAGTCCAACAACTTCATAATTAGTGTTACCTGCAAATATGAGTTAACAATACTTTTAAATGCATTTACAATATGTGGTGAACAGATTCACATTGTCTCTGCCTACTCTTCTCTTTCACTTTGTCCCTGCATGCTATGTCTGTCTGTCTGTCTAGATGGGGGGACACAAACACTAGGTCTTTGTGCAGACTTCTCTCCTCTCCTGAAATGCTATGGCTCTCTAGAGCCAGATAGCACTGCTGAAGGTGGCTGAGTACAGGCAACTGATGGTGTTAGAAGCCATAGGCCCTTGATTAATCCAGGCTCTAACCTTCACCCACCTCAAAGTCCTAAGAGTCCTCCTTATAGCTTCCTATCAGATTTATACAGATTATAAACCTTGCTCTTCCTTGGACCCCTCAGGCCAGGACTTCTAGTATCTTCATCATGTTTGAAGTATCTAGTAAGTCTTCTTTCTGGAGTTTCAGTTACTTCATCCCCACTGCCGAGTGAAAAGTTACCAGATGACCAGCCCAAACCCTCATATGCAAATCAGGGCTAAACAGTGACTGGATGATATTTTGTTTAGATCAGCCATGGGTATTGTCAAATGTGACAAGAATATTATTTCTAAAAGTTCCAGTATTGTCAAATGTGACAAGAATATTATTTCTAAAAGTTCCACACTACAGAAACACACTAGAACTTACTTCCCAAGTTAAAAGACAAGCTGGAGGAGTGGCTGTTACATCTCAGGCCAAGCATTAATCTTTCCAGGATTACAACTTGGCTCCCAAAGTTGCCAAGCTATTGCTTAGACAAATTATTTAATCTCTGTTATGCCAAAATTATTGCCAGTTCCCCACAATTTGCACCTGGCTGCTACACCTCTATGAAGACTGGAAATACCTATGAGTAAGAGTCCAAAATAAGCTTTCTAAATCAATTCAGACCTGTCCCACATACTTTTTAGTTTACAATTTATAACCATGAAGGAATTCTGAGTGGAGATGCCCTGACCTTTGACAAAATTCCTATAGGTGCTTGGAACCAGCTTGAGCTATCTTTATTGCTCAAACCAACAGGACAATTTGCTGAGGCCTCAGAGATCCACCCCCTCCAGAGAAACCTGATTTCCCAAAATTTGGTTGAGATCTAAGGTTTATTTTGCTGTACAACTCATTTTCTGGAGTTTTACTTGCTTCCAACAATGAAGGCAAGTTTTCCTGCTTCCGCGATGATGGAGAGCAGGCAATTCCTTTCTGGAGTTTCAGTTCACTTCTAACAGGGAAGGAGAGTTTGATTTTTTCCTGCTTCTAGGATGGTACAGAGCAGTCTTCAGCCTGGGCCCCATTCCTAGGTAAGTAACTGAATCTGTGTTTTGTCCTGGAAATTCTCCTAAATGACTAAAGTTAAGATTAACAAGCAACTGGTCATAATTTCTTCTTACCATTAGAGTGCTCAGCAATCATATAAATTGTGTGATCATTACTTTTCTTAACTGTCTTGTTTGTTTGTTTCAGTTTTTGTTGTTGTTTCCTTCTTTTCCCCGTTGGGTTTGACCAGTTCTATCTGACTTGATCAAATCCAAAGGAAAGTTCCAAATTATGGGGACAAGGCCTCTGAATTGGATAAATCCCTAGAGAAAATAAATAAATAAATAAAATTTTAAAAGAGGGA
>NW_012116455.1:70411-71632 GCF_000951035.1 Colobus angolensis palliatus
AAAAAAAAAAAAGAAAAGAAAGGGTTTGACTACCTGAGGGGCTTTATTTATATAACAAGGCTACCTTTGCTAGCCAAATCAAACTAAAAGAGCAATGGTTGTCACCTCATACCCAGGCTGCAGTTCAGTAGCTAAGGTTCTGCCCCTTTTTTCACCATGACAACCTGGGCTGGGTTCCTAAATCAATTTTTTCCAGTTTGATATTTGTGTTACTTTTGAACATTTTTTCCAGGGAACTTTCTTAGCAGGATCTTTGTTGGCTTTCACCCCAGCTGTTACAGAACAGCTTGACTGAATTCAAAATCCAGAAGGTCAGAGGGTATCCTGGGCAGATGGTGGAATGAGAAGCACCTGGAATCTAGACAACAACTGCACTGGCAGGATCTGTCTGATGTAAATATTTCAGACCTCTGGAGCCTACTGAAGGCTTGTAACTTCCAGAGGAAGGCCCAGATGGGAAACTGTAGGTAATTTCAGTCAATTTCAGCCCTTAGCACAACAGCAGCTACCCAACACTACCTCTAAGGCAGGCAACTTGTGTTCCTACGGTAAGCTGCACACATCTTTCAGGATCCAGAATTGGCAAAAAAAGGATGCTGTCTCCAAATATTGGAGGTCTGGGCCGAGTGCAGTGGCTCACGCCTGTAATCCTAGCACTTTGGGAGAACGAGGTGGGTGGATTACCTGAGGTCAGGAGTTCAAGACCAGCCTGGCCAACATGGTAAAACTCTGTTTCTACTAAAATTAGTAAGGTGTGGTTGCAGGCACCTGTAATCCCAGCTACTTAGGAGGCTGGGGCACAAGAATCACTTGACGCATGAGGCGGAGGCTGCAGTGAGCTGAGATCACACCACTGCACTCCAGCCTGGGTGTTTGAGACTCCATCTCAAAATACACACACACACACACACACACATTGGGGCTCTGTTCTCTAATGGTTGATTGCAGCACAGAGACAAAGAGGCTGGAAGCTACTGTTGTACCTCCCCACATTGTAGCAAGCTCCTCACCCTAAGCTGAAGTTTAAAGGGATGGTTCCCTTTTTTCACCCTCCCTCAATTTTTCTCTTTTTCCCCTTTTGGGAGTCAGACATTAAAGGATAAAATATTCAAGAATAACTGCATATACAGGTAAAATTAGGGAGTGACCACACACCCAGGGAAAGGTTCAGGCTCAGAAAACATCTGTGAAGACCACAACTTGATACCTCAGGCTGATCCT
>NW_012116455.1:73287-85205 GCF_000951035.1 Colobus angolensis palliatus
TGAACCCAGGCTATGGCAGCAAAAGCACAGAACTTTAAGTACTGAACTGCAAGGTAGAGCAGACTTTACTGTGAATCCTGGAAGGGATCCAGAGCAGGCAGTTTGAGCTTATGAAGAATTTTAACTTTGTTTTGGGTCAAATTTTGTTCTTTCATTTAATCAAGAGAATTTTTTTCCATACACAACACAGATAATATTGTCAAGAGAATTTTTAGGGCTAGCCATGGCACTAGTATGTGCCTTTCTTTTAATTTGATCTTCCTATCGACTGTTTAAAATAAGAGATCTCTAAAATCTTTTTTTAAAAATTCAGGTGTCTAATTTAAGGGATCCATCTTCAGTCCACTGGCAACTAGAATTTCCAATGGTGTAATTATTCCAATAGCAATTCAACCAAATAGCCTCTTTATGGAAAGCCCAGGATGTCATTTTCCAGGTTAACTTCCTGGGAAGGTCATAGAAGATGCAATCCCAAAGATTCCCCTCCAAGAAAAAAGTTCAATGCAAGGAGTAGGCCACAGATGGTTAAGGATGATATTTGCCTCCAGTAACCCACACATTTGTGGGGGCTTCCAGCCACAGACCTGTGAATCTGTGATACCAGGTAGGTCCTCTTGGGATTGAGCTTTCCTAGGACTAACCAGGCAACAAAAGTTGAGACGACAAAAGCCTTGAAAGGATGGGACTTCTTAAGACAAACCCCAAGAGCTTGACACAGTCAGAGCAAACAGTGTGCTCACATTCCCAGGCATTTTCAGACAGGCCACCTATTATGACCTGAAAATTACCACCTCTTTCCAGACACCGAAAACCAAGAGAAAGTGCTCCCACTTGGTCACAAGTCAAGCTCTCAAGGATATCAAATAAGATGAGAAGGAACCTCAACCAGTACCCCCTTTTATGACAGAATAACACATAGAAACAAAGACAAAGGAACAGACAATTTCTGGGAAGAAAGGGATTAAACAATATGAATTGGTACCACAAAGTACCAAAAAGCACACCAGAGTCACTACACCCAAGACTAGTCACACAAATCCTTTTCTCCCATTAATCAAGATTTTGGAGAGGGAAAAGAAACAGTGATTTTTCCTATCCACTTGAACAGATTCCACACAGAGAAGGAGGCCGGGAGCCTGGCTGGTAAAAAATTCTTAACCTTATGACAGCTGATCAGATCCTGGGTTCTTCACTGCAGCTTCCAGAAGAGCAAACTTTGCTATCCTGCTTACAGCTCCAAAACTGTAGAGGCCAACGGAAACCCCCTCTTAACCCTCTGAAGTTTCACTCCAAAATCAAGTCACAAAAGGCAGATTAATTGGAGAAAAGGCATACAATGTACTAACATGTACATGGGGAGAGTCACAGAGTGATTACCCTACCCTACCCACAATGGGATGCAGAAGCTTATATACCATCTCGAGGTAACAGAATGAATGAGGGCTCAAAGCATGGCCAAAACCAGGTACCATCAGAGTCAGAGGTATATCCATTTATTGTGGGAAAGACAGGTTATGGGAGGGAGAGAAGAGGAGGCTTGGCTAGCAAAGTTGGTCTTAATATGTAAATGAAACCTTACAGGTAGCAGCTCTCAGAGAGAATAAACCCTAAAAGTTTCTTTCAGACCTTTACAGGTGTCAGACTCTCAGTTCATCTTTCCTAGATGTGGGCAAAGAAAGACTTGGCTGCATCAATGCAGATTCCCTACAGATGCAAATCTCCCCAACAAAAGACAACTTTGAAGGGCTACTTCTGCAGCTGGCTTTCTAAACAGACATCTCAAAATATGTCAAAGAAATGTATTTGGGGGTAAAATATTTTTAATTCCTTGACGTCTACATCCTGATGCACCTGCCGTTTCAACGCACCATTGTTAGTGGCAACTCCATTCCTCCCTACACTCAAGCCAAAAAAAAAAAAAAAAAAAAAAAAATCCTTGAGGTAGTCTTTTTCTCCCAGCACACATACAGTTTGTCAGAAAAATTCTGTTTCCTGGTTGGTTAATTACAGACTTTGATCTGCCTAATCTTTCTCTTTCTTGGTCTCTGAATTTTGGCAAAGGAGTCTCCTGATACAAGCGGGATCGATTCTAATGAGGAGTCTCAAAACCGTCAGGCATTTAAGAGTCTTAATCTCCGGGTCGGGGTTTGGGCCACCCTCCAACCTTTCCTTTGGGCCTACCCGTCAAAATCAGCCTGGCCAGGCCTGTCTTCAAGGCCCACGGGCCGGGCCGGGTCCTCCCGATGCTTCTTGAAGCTTCTCCCGCACCCTCCCCTTTCCTGTGATCTGCAGAGAAGCTTCAGGGGGCATTTATTCAATTTGCTAGGAGCCCACGAGGTGCAGGTGCGAGTGACTCTGTGGTTCCCACCGCACGCGCCGCCCTCCTTGGTCCTCTCGCTGTCTCTGGCGGGCAGTAACGTTCCGGGTAAGCGTGGGCGAAGATACCCAGCCAGGGAAGGACCGGTAGGGAAGGGCACCTGCCCCTTAGGTCCTTTGCAGTAGGGATCCGAAAAAGGTCTTGAAGAAATAGAAAGGGAGAGTTGGAAGTAGATCAAAGGGAAAGAAAGAAATCCTAGGAGATTTCCTATCGGAAGGCACCACGAAGAGAAAGTCCGCCTCCTCTGGGCCGGATCCTCACGTCGCTGGTGACCCGAGTTCTGGTCTCCGTTGGAGACCAAATCAGTTGACTTTGGCTTGACTCCTAGTGAAGAAGCCACTCTTTGTCCTCCCTTGTTTAGCTCTTGATCCTGAAGGACTTGATTGTCACTCCCAGGCTTTTGATGGATTCCAGGGATGCAAATGAGAAATTTGTTTTTAATGCACCTACTTGAAGTAAGAATAATTTCAAGTATTTTTGCAAAGAAAAACGTTTCCTTTTGCACTGAAGACATTCAGATGCGAGGAAAATCACTCGGCTGGGGAAAGCAAATGCTGTTGAGAATGTCTCACAAACACAAATTACACGTCAGCAGGTAGGTTTGACCCTCAGGTTGGGCACATTTTAAGTGCATTGTTGGTGGAACTTAAGATGAATCTAGGACATTCATGATTAATATTTTTAGTGTTTTAGTAAAATTTAATATTTTAATTTAAATACACATTCTGAAAATTATATAACCAGCACAAGAAACCGGCTTTATGCCATTTTTACAAACACAGGAAAGAAAGATTCTATAATGACAATGCTTCATTAATGGCAACATTTTTAAAGTGCCTTGAGAAAAAAAGTTAACCTACAATTCTATGCAAAAATAAAATTTCAAAACTGTGAAATAAGGACAGTGAAAAACATACAAAAGCTAAAAGAATTCACCAACCCACACTACAAGAAATCTTAAGAGTCCTCCAGACAGAAGCAAAAGGATCCCAGATAAAAAGGTGGACCTATACAAAGAAACCAATATTGGAAATGGCATTTAGAAAGCATGTACTACACATTTTCTTATAATTTAAATCTTTTAAAAAATATTTGATGTAATAAATAAAAGTAATAATAATGAATCACAAAGCTTATAATACATAAAGTAAAAATATATAACACTAGGATAAAGGCCAGAAAAGGAGGTATAATGACACTTGAAAGCAGACTGTGAGAAATTAAAGATGTATCCCAGAAACCCTAAAGCAGCCACTGAAATAAGAAAAGGGTTATAGCTAATAAAGCAACAAAAGAAAGAAAACGGAATGAAATAAAAGCTATGTAAACCCTATGCTGAAACAACTGCTCTCCAGGCCTCCACCCTATAGAAATACACCAGTGGGCAATGAGAAGTGTACAGAATGATGCCTGCAGCACTATTTGTAATCATAAAATAATGGAACCAACATAATTTTAAAGATATATGAAAAGGGTTTTATTTATTTAGCAAACAGACAATTGAACAAACAAACAATGGAAGCAAGTCCTTTGCCAAAAGGAACACAGAGGGTCATGATGATGCTACTCCTCCAAGGATTTCAGGGTTCCCAGACGCCTACTTTTCTGTTTAGTTCTGGAAGATGTTATTCTTGGGGAGCAATAGGTCCTCGAGTTTGGGGCTCTTTCAGGTTCTCTCTCCATTTCCCCATTCTGCTACAATAAATAAATAAACAAAAACAATTCTCACTTCCAGAAGATCCCGCCTGTGCCTCTGCACGAGCATTTCAGGAGGTCTGGATGTCTGGTCCGCCGCTTCCCGGCTTCTTTCCCAGCTTTTGCTTTTCCCTTCCCCGGCTCCCGCCCTACGGCCCCAGGACCCGACCACCGCCCAGCTGAGTCCCCGCGGCTCCACCGCGCAGAGGGTGCACCGGAGGCCCTGCCAGTTGCCCGCCCCGCGGGGGTGCCGAGAAATCAACGCTTTGTAAACAGAACTTCCCCAAGGAAAAAATCTCTTGATTTCCACTCTCAGGGCTCTTCAAAGGACTAAAAGCTAAAGGCGACGATGGATTCGTTCGACAAGTCCTAGTCGGGCGCCCTGGTGAGTGCCAGACCCTGCTCCCCGCGAGGGGACCCACGAGCGACCCTCGCCACCATCCCTGCCCTGGTGGAGCCCCCGTGCGGGACACAGGATCCGAAGATGGCAGCGGCAGCTCCGCAGCGGCCCGGAAAGCGACTGGGCGGGGTGGGCACAGGCTCCCTCACTGGGTGAAGGCGGCTCAAAGAACGGGAAGAACCAACCCGGGCGCCCACCGGGTGTTCAGCTTCCCTTGGGACCCCAGGCGGCTCGGGCTGGGTCGCCGACCGGGGAGTTTCTGGGGGCTTCTGAAGCAGGAGAGGGGCAGGGCAGGCGAAGGCCATTCGGCTCTCCGTCTGGCTCCAAAATCTCTTAACGCGCAGGTGTCCAGCGTGACCAGCGCGACTCACCGCTCTAATCTCTCTGGTTTTCTAAGGCCTTGCTCAGTAGTCCTGCCGGGCAGGCGCTGAGAATAGAAGGGAAGGAGGAAGTTTAGTGAGTGTGCCCTTCCTGTATCGCCTAGTAGGCTCGAAAGCACTTGTCTCTGTGGCGCAATCGGTTAGCGCGTTCGGCTGTTAACCGAAAGGTTGGTGGTTCGAGCCCACCCAGGGACGCTTACTGCAACTTTTAAAGCATGCGCGCATTGTCAATCACTAGACAAACGGGGAAGATTTTATCTTCCCGGAGTATCAAACCACTACTTTATGACTGATCCATGTCAAGGACCAGCCCACCTCCCCGACCAGATTATTAACAGGATATCTCCTGAAATGGCAGGTTTACACCTGTGTAACTCAAGAATCCTGAAACAGAGACCTAGGAACCCACTTGTGGTGTGATAAAATTCTAATTCAGTCCGTTATACGCTTAAACAAGTAATCTACGTGCCTCCATTTTTCCATATTTTAGTAATAGCAGTCCAGTAGTATCCCCAGGATGTGACTGAATTTACTGATTGTTCTATCAATAATGTGACCAGTGGAATCAGTCATCATCACAGTGATCCTCTCCATCATTTTTGAAAACAGTATTTTCCCCACTTTGTGCATGATTTATTTAACCCTTTTCAAAATGTTTTTGTTAGCCAGGCATGGTGGCATGCACCTGTAATCCCAGCTACTCGGGAGGCTGAGGCAGGAGAATTGTTTGAACGTGGAAGGTGGAGGCTGCAGTGAGCTGAGATCGCTACACTCCAACCTGAGCAACAGAGTGTGACTCCATCTCAAAACAAAACAAAAATGTTTTTGAGATGAGGTTGGTTTCATGGTTTTGGGATTACAAAGAATGCTGCAGTCAACATTCTTGTACACATATCTTTGGTCATTGTTGAAATGTCTACACCACAGATATTTCTATAGTGTAGAGAACTGGATGCGCCATTGCTACATTATAGTGTTTATATAATGCTTCTAATTTGAGTACATTCTGCAAATGTATCTTTCATGGGAGCAGTACCAAATAATATTCCAATATGAATATTTATAAGAGGAAAATTAACGCAGATGTGCAATTGAGCTTCGTGCCTCTCCATGGGGCCCATGTTCATAAAATGGTGGCATTAGCAATCATCTGAGAGTGGAGTTTGTGGCCCTCTGACGTCAAAAGCTGAAGCAGAGGACATGAAAACCCTCACTGCACATCCTCTGTAGTCTGGCCAGAATCATTCCTAGGTCGGTGGTCTCTTATCAGGAGGGAATGCTGCTTGGTTGCTTTGTCAAAACCACAAAAGGGAGGGAAAGCATCGGGCTGTTGGTTGATAACAGTAGTGAAGCAAGTCTTCCAAAAGGGTTGGTTTGTTAACCCTTAGGGAAAAAAATGCTAATTCTTATCAGATGGTGCCGTGCAGTTCCAGGCTCTTGTGTGTCCCAAACAAAGAACTGTGCATGACACACACAAAGCAGCAAAGCAAAGCAAAAGTTTATTAAGCACAGTAATGCTCTTAGAGTGGGGAGAGTGGGCTGACCTCTGGGAGATGAGATCAGTATTAGTTTGGTGTACTTCGGGTCTTTTTATGTGTGGTTTTTATTCTTCTCTTCACAAGGATGTCTACTCTTTAGCCAGTGTTTGCCTTTAGATTGATAGGTGGGTTGCTTAGTTACTTTGGCCCTTGTGTGCTTGCACGTTGCCTCCATCCCATAATTTTAAGTACATACATGATATGTAATCCATATACATGAGTTTTAATGAGCTGATTATCATATGGAGTCAGGTTAAGGATACTTTTTTCTCGAATGCACATGTCTATCTCTGAGGAGCTGCCCCTTTACTGCTTTGGATCTTGCCAGCAATGGGGGTCCTTGCTGGTTTTTTGGTTGGTTGTTTGTTTGTTTTTAAGACAAAGTCTCTCTCTGTTGCCCAGTTTGGAGTGCAGTAGTGCAATCTCGGCTCACTGCAACCTCCGCCTCCCAGGTTCAAGCGATGCTCCTGTCTCAGCCTCCTGAGTAGCTGGGAGTACAGGAGTACACCACCACGCACAGCTAACTTTTTGTATTTTTGGTAGAGACCAGGTATCTCCATGTTGGCCAGGCTGGTTTCAAACTTCTGACCTCAGGCGATCTGCCCGCCTTGGCCTCCCAAAATGCTGGGATTACAGGCGTGAGCCACCGCGCCCAGGCTTGCTTGCTTTTTTTAATCTTACTTTTTGTTTTGGCTACCCAACTTCTGCCTTTTATCTTGCTTCTTGCTCTCCCACCCCATCACCTTGCTTCTGTTTCTGCTTTTACTCATTCTGCCTTTTATCCAACTTCCAATTCCCCCTGCTGTTCTGCCTCATAATGGCAGTTAGCGAGGGAGGGGTTTTAAGGGGGTGTCCGGAGCCATAAGGCCCGGAGTTAGCCGACCTCTGTTGCTTGATCTCTGCAAAGCGGAGACAAAATGGCACATTTCCGGGTTCTTCATTATAACCTGTTCCCGCGCGCGCAAACCTTTTCGCGCCCAGAAAGATATGCAGCCTACGGCGCAGGTGCGATCCCGAGCCCGGGAAAATTACAAACCCACGGCGCATGCGCAATTGTAATTTGAGAAGACCGGCCCCCCCATCACCGCCCTGGCCCAACCTCTTCCCCTGCCAGCCTATATAAGGCATCGCACCACCATTATTAAACGAGACTTGATCAGGCTATTTGTCTTGTCTCCATTTCTCGTGTTTTCTTGTCTCCTCCATTCCCACTCCCCCTTTCAGGGCCCAATCGACTGTCCCGCGGGTGGGGACAAGGGGGCATGTCTAACCTCCTATCCTGTCACAGCCAGAAACAGCTTTCAAGGTTTCTCTGCAGTCCTGTCAGCCAAGAGGGAGTCCATTCAGTTCATTGTAGGGCCTAGGGCTTATTCTCATTTCTCAATCCTGACAAACGAAGGCTGGATTAATGCAGATTTTCTGCAGGTGTAAATTTCCCCTATAAAAGACAGTTTTGCAGAGTTACTTCTACTTGCTGGCTCCCTGACAGTCATCTTAAAATATGCCAAAGAAATATATTCTGGAGTAAATTTTTTTCATCTATCTGCAGCTTCACCATGCTGACAGCCTCCAGTCCAAGCATACCTGAAGCCTTTCTTTTTAAAAAGCTTTCCCACCCTTCTGACTACCTTCAAGTCTCTGCCAAAACACAAGTAACAGTGGCTGACTCCGTGCTATAGCAAGCTCAGAATAAGTAGCTTTTGCTTTTTTTCGTTTGGTTGGTCTTCGTTTATTTGCAGAAGCTTCAATGTAGAGTTGACAAGGACCCCATCTTTGACCAAACCTTAGTGCTTTCCTCTGGGCCCTTTTCTCTATTGATTCTTGGCCTGCCAAGTCCAGTTTCAGAAAATAATACTGTTGAGTCTAGCTTAGCAAAAGTCCTCCCAACCACCTTTGATAGCTAATCAAGTTCCTCTTAGTATTTTCCATCCACTGACTTTCTTGCAATTGGCTATAATCTTCAACTCTTCCTGCTGTATTTGAGGTTGAGCTCAGTTCTTTGCTGGTCTCTCTTGCCTACTGTAGTACATAAAATCCATCTCATGTTTTTAACAAGTGTCCAATGTAGTCCCTCAGAAACAACCTTTGCAAAATTATGATAATAAGAGAAATCTGACACGGCTGACTCCATCTTGGTTCTAGCCTCACAGACTAACTGTCTTTGCTCATTCCTGTGCAATTTCTCCCAAGCTATCTTTGGGAAAAATTGAGTTTATAGTTTACATAAGAGGTCTCCAACTCCCAGGGCCACAAGACAGGTACTGGTCCATAGACTGTTAGAAGCCCAGCCGAACAGCAGGAGGTGAGCTGCAGGCTTTCAAGCATTACCATCTTGTCAGATCAGCATCGGCATTAGATTCTCATCAGAGCTCGGACCCTATTGGGAACTGCGCATGTGAGGGATCCAGATTGCACACTCCTTATGAGACTGTAACTAATGCCTGATGACCTGAGGTGGAACAGTTTCATCAGGAAACCATTCACTACCTCCTTCCATGGAAAAATTGTCTTCCATGAAACCAGTCCGTGGTGCCGAAAAGGTTGGGGGCAGCCAAAAAGGTTTGTTTAAATGAAAACCTTCCCCAAAACTAAATTACCCCTGTAAAACTAATGAAAGGCCACCAAATTAGGAGGATGAAAGGGGCCTGAATTCTACTAAGATGTATGCCTCATTAAATAATTACCAGTCATTATTCCGGAGGTCACAAGATTTGCAGCTTCCCCAATTACTGCTGTGAAGAACATCACTATTGTAGAACCTAAGATTGGCCTTTTGAGATGTCTTTTCAGGCTTTTGCATTTCTGACTACTGGATGGCACCATTTGGCCTGAAAATCAACCAGTCCCTTAGTCTCCACCCAGAAGCAGACTCAATGCAGGAGGGCCAGTTTCCACTTCCCTGTGATTTCATCCCTAACGATCTGCACTGCCCAAACCCTAGCCTCCTCCCCACCAAACTATCTTTGAAAAACCCCTTACCTCCAAGCCTTCAGTGAGATCGATTTGAGTAATAACTCTGTCTCCCACAGGTTGTGGCTGGCCTGTGTCAATGAAACTCTTTACTGCAATGCCATGGTCTCCATGAATTGATTTTGTATGTACAGTGGGCAGGACGAACCCATCAGGCGGTTACATGTGCAGGATGGTGCCAGTTCTTTCCACAAACGCTGGTGAGATACCCAGAACGTATTTCTCCACTACTACCTGGACAATGTGTCTCCCTGTCAGTATCCTGGGAATGGGGCCTGGATCAAGTATTTAGTATTCAGCAGTTGCTACACTATCACCTAATCCCTCATTTTCAATATTTTGCCATGCCTTCCAGTGGCCTAACTGGCCGCCATGCCACAGAATCTTTACTTTATGGTCTCCAAGGAGAACTCTCTACTCGATGTTTTGTGATTTGAGCAATGGAATAGAATTTGATACTGGTGGGCCAGGGGAGGTTCCCAGACTCTGGTTTGACCTTGATCATAGCTGTGGTGTCCAGGCTCTTGACATCATCTTGAGAATGAAGTCAAGGGTGAGTCAGCAAATAGTGAAAGAAGAGATTTATTGCAAAGCAAAAAATACACACTCAAGAAAGGTGAGTTCGGGCATACCCGAGAGAGAACAATGGGTTCTGGGGTTTCATCTCGATGGGTTTCTTTAACCAAAGAGTGGAATATTCATGAAAATTCCTGGGTAAAGGTGGAGATGTCTCAGAACTGTGGTGCCATTCATTTTTACATCAAATATTGGTCTCAGAACTGTCATGGCACTGGTGGGTGTGTGATTTAGTATGTTAATGAGCATATAATGAGGGCCTAGGTAAAACCTGTGTCAAATCCAGCACCACATTGGGTTTAGTCAGTCTTAGCCAGCTTGGTCCACACCCTGGTTTTTCAGCATCTTCTCAGCCCATAGCCTCAAGTCATGTAAATCTGCTGCCTAGAATTTGCTATCCTGTGACCATCCTGTATTATTCCTGTCTCAAATCTGCTTGTAAATATTCAAATGGTCTTTGACTTGGGCATTCCAATTTTACTTACTTCACAGTGTTTCCTGTGTTATAATCCAATATAAGAAAAGATGACCCAGACATGTGTTAAACATCTCAAATAAGATGAATCCCAGGTATTTGTGTCAAATTTGGATTATTTTGGTTTTTGTCTTCGCAGAATATAAAATACTAACATGAGGTAAGCACTAAGGTCTGGAGATGGCTGTGCAAGAGATGACAAAGTCCAACACCAGGCTTGAGAGGGTCCAATCACCTCTTCTGGGGCAGCATATTTTTCTACAATGCTGAATTTGGAAAGGAAAAAAACCCTACGAGATTCATGAAACTGGACAACTGTCTTTATAACATTGCCAGTGATAAAACCAGTAAGGAAGGCTGGTTTACAGTCATCTGAGCAGCCTCTTTAGTTTCATAAATATGGTTTCTTGCTGATACTGAATGGCTTCCAATTTCAAGCGTAATGCTACATTACATGGCTAAGGGTGTGAAGAGAACCGGTTTCTTTTGTAATCTTAAACGTCCTAGTCTGCGAATTAAAAGCCATTATTTGAAGAAGGGTGCCCAGGCTGCAGCTAGCCGCCCAAAGGTGGCTTCACAACACAGACTAAGGACCTGCTTCTTTGGGAGAGAACAGATGCGGGAGCGGGAGGGAAAAAGGGAGAGAGAGACGTCACTTCCTCTTGCCAGCTCCGGCAGCGGGTTGGTCGGCTAAATGACAGAAAAGCAGACGGGGACTGGGAAAGGCACTGTCGGTGACATCACGGAGAGGGCGACTTCTATGTAGATGAGGCAGCGCAGGGGCTGCTGCTTCGCCACCTGCTGCTTCGCCACGAAGGAGTTCCCGTGCCGTGGGAGCGAGTTCAGGACCGCCGGTCGGACCTGAGAGTCCCAGCTGTGTGTCAGGGCTAGGAGGGCTCGGGAGTGCGCGGGGCAAGTAACCGTGCGTGTAAAGGATGAGGCGTATGAGGCTGTGGCTGGGCGGAGGTGCCAGAGCTCATACTTACCTGGCAGGGGAGATACCATGATCATGAAGGTGGTTTTCCCAGGGCGAGGCTTATCCATTGCACTCCGGATGTGCTGACCCCTGCGATTTCCCCAAATGTGGGAAACTCGACTGCATAATTTGTGGTAGTGGGGGACTGCGTTCGCGCTTTCCCCTGCATTTTTTGTAGTTTAAAGAATAGGCTCTACGCAAAGGGTTACTTTGTCTTACTGGTTTGTGTCTTGGGTGGTGTCTTAAGGGTAATTTTTGTACTCGGAATGCTGGGGAATAGGAAGTAACGTGTCGCCATTCTTTATCCCCCAAGAGAAATATGAAGCGACACCCCTTGTGAGCCTTTTTAATACAAGCTAACTAGTGCGAAGGCCGTACAGCTCTTCCCTTTCTAAGAGAGACTGCTTCTTGCAGAGATTGGTCCATGGTTTCCAGTCTCTTGGGTCCTCACGCTGTGTAAAAATCTTCGTGTTTTTCCCTAGCCCCCAGTCACCTTTTACACAGACTCTGCTTCTTTTTTTTTTTTTTTTT
>NW_012116455.1:85609-86379 GCF_000951035.1 Colobus angolensis palliatus
TAGTAGAATAATTTATAATCCTTTGGGTATATACCCAGTAGTGGGATGGCTGGGTCATATGGTACATTTGCTTCTAACCGCAGCCCCCACAGGAGTTTGTAGGATTTTTGTGCCAGCGGGGAATGTGTTCTCACCTCATAGAGCCAGGTATAAACTAGGCAGACGGGTGCTGTTCTTTGGGATGAAAGCAGAGCCTTTGGGGCTCTTAGTGTCCCCGTTTGGCTGTAGACATAACAGGCTTACTTTGTGTAGGGGAACGACTGCCGGCGCCCAGGTGCCCTAACGCAATTCATCCAGGCCCCCAGGTCAGAACCGCAGTCTCACCTGTCTTGGCGGAAATGCGCTGTGATCCTCCCTGAAATATAAGGCGGGAAGTTTTGTGAGGAGCGGGTTCAGTTTCCCTGCTGTCTCCTGCCGTTTACATATCTAGTCTTTCTTCAGACTTTATTTAAGCGACAGCTTCTTGTTTGATGTCTCGGTTCCACATCCTACATCCATTGCTAGGCAACTTTCTAGATAGCATCCCGACCCATCTTTCCTGCCTCCAAGCAGCCCTTTCCTATTTCTGGCGCCAGTGTCTTCCCCCGTCCCTCTTTCTTCAGGTCCTCGCTTATCATCTTCATGGAGAGAAAATACTTAGCTCTCTCTCAACCTGCGGTTTACACCTGCCACGCGTCAGTACCCTGGCAAATTCCTTAATACCCCTTCTCAAATGGCACTGTAAATTCATCTCTTTTTAACTCCCAGAAGTATCTAATTGGTTTTGTCCC
>NW_012116455.1:86779-90539 GCF_000951035.1 Colobus angolensis palliatus
GAAAGAAAGAAAGAAAGAAAGAAAGAAAGAAAGAGAAAGAAAGAAAGAGAGAGAAAAGAGCAGAGCATGGCGGTGTGTGTCTGTAATCCCAACTACTGGGAAAGCTGAGGCAGGAGAATCGCTTGAACCGGGGAGGCGGAGGTTGCAGTGAGCCGAGATCGCGCCATTGCATTGCACCCCAGGCTGGGTGACAGAGTGAGACTGTGTCTCAAAACAAAACAAAACAAAAAAATCTAGCCCATCTGAGACATATTATTGGAGACAGTAGAATCCTGCATCCAACAGGCACTTAGTGAAGATCTGGACCCACTGAGCGATTGGCTCATGTTCCCTCAGTTCTATTAAGTATCATGAGCAGAAATTGAGCTCTTTGGCTTTTATCCACTAAGTATGGCTATAGGACAGGTCTCTCTCTCTCTCTCTCATAATTGCATCATTATTTTTTGCCATCAGTGTGGGTTTTTTATTTTGATGTTATGAAGTGAATTTCTGGGGACAATCTCTGATGGGTGGTGTTGACAAGGATCCAGTCCCTGTTTGGTGATACATGACAGCTAATCTGCTCTGTGAGTCTCTTTTATTGTCTATTTATTGTCCTGAGAATAATGGTATTTCCTGATATTTGAGACTGCAGCAATGGTAAGTTGTTCATATCTTGTCTTTCAAATGTCTGGTAAAAATTTTACGGGCCCAGTAGTTGTCAATATCTGCAAGAGTGGCATCATTGTCACAAGAGTGATCTTACTACTCAGTGTCCCCCCTCCCACCCAACTTCGTTCCATAGGAGCTCCTGGCTTTAACAAATTTACTATATCTAAAAGACATCTTAGTACAGGAAGAAAACTGAATCTGTAGCATGTAAGGAGCAGTTTTTTGTGATTGGTATATTCAGGTTTCTAACCAGCTGAAAAATTCAAATACATGTCCTTTAAGGATTAAGTTTGAACCACACTACAGAAAGGAGAGAAAAGATTTATATGATCACATATGAGCAATGGAATCAGCAATATGAGCACTTTTCACAACTATACAAATCAAATGTAATAATCTCCAGAACATTAAGGAAATTCAGCACTTAATGAAAATGAATGAAAAGAAATTATTCACCCACTGTTATATGCCCTGGAAAGAGAATGTCCTGCCGGACTCAAAAGGGTATCACAATATTACTCAGATTTTCAGCAATGAAGGCCCTCCAAGGATCTAACGATGTTAATATTTTCAGTTTATTTCCTTCACTGATAATCATTAATAGATACCATTCATTGCCTCTGTTTTCACCCTAAGTGATGTTACTTAGCGCAATGCATTTCTTTAGAATGCCCCCTAGTTTGGTGGAAGGAATTTTCTTTCTTTATAAATATAGGATATTTTCTCACGAAACAAATTGGCATACTCTTTCAGTGAAGTGAATAGGCAAATTAGGTCTCTAAAATTTTAAAGGAGTCACTGCCCCAATTATCTTAGGAACAATAATAATCACTTATATAAAATTAAAATAAGAAAATTAAGCCAGGTATGGTGACTCATATCTGCAATTCCAGCACTTTAGGAGGCTGAGGAGGGAGGATCAGTTGAGGTTAGGGGTTGGAGGCCAGCCTGGGCAACATAGTGAAACCCCTGTCTCTACAAATTTTTAAGTATTAGCTAATTTTTTAAAGTTGGCCGGGCATGATAATGCATGAGGGAGACTGAGGCAGGCTGCAGTGAACTATGATTGCACCACTGCCCTCCAGCCTGGGTGACAGAGTAAGACTCCCAACTCAGGAAAAAAAAAAAAGAAACAAAATTAAGAATTTGTTGAAAATTGTTTTACTACAATGCTAGACTGCATGTCTTGTGCCTGTACTCCTAGCAACTTAGCAGGCTGAGGCGGAAGGATTGCTTTAGGCCAGCAGTTGGAGACCAGCCTGGGCAACAGGGCAAGACCTCATCTCTAAAAATATACAAGGCAAGCTGAGCCAGGAGGATCGCCTGAGCCCGGAAGTTCCAAGTTGGTCAGCTGTGATAGCCCCGCTGCACTCTAGCCTGGATAACAGAGCAAGACGCTGTGCCTTATTTTTTATTTTATTTTTTACTATTTATGTTTATTTATTTATTTAGTTTTGAGATAGTCTTGCTCTGTAGCCCAGGCTGTAGTGCAGTGGTGGGATCTCAGCTGACTGCAAGCTCTGCCTCCCAGGTTGAAGCTATTTCCCTGCCTCAGCCTCCATCGTAGCTGGGATTACAGGCACACGCAACCACACCCAGCTAATTTTTGTATTTTTAGTAGAGATGAGGTTTCGCCATGTTTGCCACGCTGGTCCCAAACTCCTGACCTCAAGTGATGCACCTGTCTCGGCCTCTCAAAGTGCTGGGATTACAGGTGTGAGCCACCTCGCCCAGCCTACTTATGCTTGAAATGTGAGGTTTCATTAGGGAAAAATTTTCTTGTTGAATTTCTAACATGAAAAAATACTAGATTTAGCTGTAGATTAAATTAATGGTCTTGATAGTTTGGTACAATAAAATAAATGAAATGAAGTTGATAGCAGAGAGGAATCTTTGATGCTTTTGAACAATTTAAATAATGTAAATAATATATAAAGACATGAAAAAGTTCATTATCTTATTATTATTTATTTATTTATTTGAAACAGAGTCTCACTTTGTCACCTAGGCTGGAGTGCAGTGGTGCAGTCTTGGCTCACTGCAACCTCTGCCTCCCGGGTTCAAGCGATTCTTCTGCCTCAGCCTCCTGAGTAGCTAGAATTACAGGCTCACACCACCACACTTGGCTAATTTTTGTATTTTTAGTAGACACGGGGTTTCACCATGTTGGTCAGGCAGATCTCGGACTCCTCTCGTGATCTGCCCACTACGGCTTCCCAAAGTGCTAGGATTACAGGCGTGAGCCACTCACCCGGCCCATTACATTATTTTAAAAAAATCAATGTGATTCTTTAGACAAATTAGAATGGTTTAATAATCTTGGTTAGGCTGGGCAAAGTGGCTCATGCCTGTCATGCCAGCACTTTGGGAGCCCGAGGTCAGGAGTTCAACACCAGCCTGGCCAACATGGTGAAACCCTCTCTCTACTAAAAATACAAAAATTAGCCGGTCATGGTGGCGGGATCCTGTAATCCCAGTTACTCAGAAGCCTGAGGCAGGAGAATTGTTTGAACCTGGGAGGCAAGGTTACAGTGAGCCAAGATCGTACCACTGCACTGTTCCAGACTGGGCGACAGAGTGAGACTCTGTCTCAAAAAAAAAAAAGTATAAAAAATTAAAATTACGTGTTCAAGTGAATTAAATACATAACAATAAAAAGGAGGCCTACCATGACTAACTGCATTTTATCCTAACCCTTCCTACCCTGTGGTGATATCTTTCAGGCTAACTGCTTTTTCTCATTTCTGCACATAGGCCAAACTATCTACGGGAGGGGTTTAGCTTACAGTTTAACTTTAAAGCACAGATGACAATAATCACTTCCCCAAATTAACTCCTGAGAAGATAAAGAGGTTGTATGCACAAGTAACAGTGTTATGTTGAAGATTTATAAGAGCACTGTGATCTGACAAAGGACAAAGAATTTTCACCATCTCCTTGGGCTCTCACTGCAGCCCATAAGTCTGTTATTGTCAGACCTCTTCACCTCAACCACCTCCTTCTTCCTCCCTTCCCTAATGTACAACGAGCCTGAAAATTGTATTAATTTAAGATGGTTCTTTAGTATATTAGTTCACCATCTGTTCAGTTTGGTGGCTTTCTGGAATAA
>NW_012116455.1:90649-109335 GCF_000951035.1 Colobus angolensis palliatus
AGACTGTCTCAAAAAAAAAAAAAAAAAAAAAAAGAGAGAGAGAGAAATTTGGTTTTAGAACCCGACAAATTAAATGGGAGACTTACTTCCAATGAGACCTAGAAATGTCTAAATTTCTAAAATTTCTAAAAGAACTGAGAAAATTGCCTCCATTGAGGAAGTAAGCTGAGGGAGGTAAACTGACACATTTTCTGAATTGAGAAATATTGAGGGGACTTTGTCTCTTTCGCCTCCAACTTCTCCTTCTCCTCCTGCCCCTGCACCTGCATAATCTTTCTTACCTGAGCCTTCCTGTCCTGCCTTGCCTCCTCTTCCATCACCATCACCTGAGGAAAGTCCCCAGGGCTCTGGCCCCTTCCCTGAAACTTCCGTTCCGACAGCCCCTTTCAAGGTAAAACCCAAACCCATAGGAAGAGGGGAGCCTACCGTTGTGTATACCGCTTCACCGAAACGTGAATTAAGAATATTATAAAAGACTTCCCTGATCTAAATTTAAATACATTTCGCTCTTCTGTTTCTAAAGCAGGCTCCAAGATCCTCCAAGATCCCTACAGGGTTTGACAGAAAATTTGACTTAACTTTTGAAACCTTTGAGCCCAAATATTCTAACCTTTATCAATTAATTCACATGCTGGTGAGAAAGGCAAGGTCAGTAACTGGTTGCAAAAGTCAAATTGGAAGGATTTTCAAAAAGAGACTGAAGCAGAACATGAAATGGCTCATATTTTAGCCAAATATCTCCATGTTGCCATTCCCTAGGTCCTTCCTAAAAATATAGATTGGAGGATAATTCAGCAACGTACTAAAATGCCAGACAAATCTGTCTTTGCTTACCTAAAATGGTTTGAGAACCAGGCGTGGTAGCTCATGTCTGTAATCCCAGCACTTTGGGAGGCCGAGGCGGGTGGATCACTTGAGGTCAGGAGTTCGAGACCAGCCTGCCAACATAGTGAAACCCTGTTTCTACTAAAAATATAAAAATTAGCCAGGTGCCTACTTAGGAGGCTGAAGCAAAAGAATTGCTTGAACCCAGGAGGTGGAGGTTGCAGTGAGCTGAGATCCTGCCACTGCAATACAGCCTGGGCGACAGAGTGAGACCCCATCTCAAAAAGAAAAAAAGAAAAAAATTAGCAGGGTAGTAGAAATATAATGCACACGAGAATGATAATCATGAAGACAATCTGTATTCCAGAATAGTAAGGGAACCTATTCCCTTAAGGAGCCAACTGAAAACATCAAATCCCAGTTCACACCCCAGGGTGTGGTGTCATGAGCCTGTAGTCCCAACTACTCAGGACGATTAGCAAAGAGGTTTGCTTGAATTTCTGAGGTCAAGGCAGAAGTGAACCATGATCATGCCACTGTACTCCAGCCTGGGCGACAGTGAGACCTTGTTCAAAAACAAACAAACAAACAATCCCACAAACCAAACAACAACAACAATAAATTGTCACCTCACTCTGAAATGACAGTGGAAACATCACTTTGCTGTTGGAAAGTTAAAAGAAAAACACTCCCTCTTGTTATCAACCTGCCCTCTTGCTCTAACATGTCTGACACACGGTTTAAAATGCCAAAAGCTGATGTACTCGAATTATAGTACACTCACCTGTTCTTCACCAGCATTTATTTTTGTGTGGAGAAGATCACCATCCATGGTCCTATAAATGTCTAACAGCATGGAATGATGGAAGGAAGTGTCTTTTAGGATATTTGGATATATATATATATCTGAAGAAATCCCACACTGGGCGAGTTCCCTCAAACTTTTCACTAGGCATGACCACTGCTCTATTTTAGACAGAGATTCTAGGGGGCAAAACCTGAGAATTATCTGCCTGGCTATCAAGAAGATAGCTCCTTGCATTTTTGAGGGGAGAACACACACTTTTGCTTCAATGGAGTGTTTCCTCCCAGGATTACAAATCTTTCTGTAACCTCAGGAAACATTGCTGATGAAAACTAGGCATGGTGGCTCTGGCCTGTAATCCCAGTGACTCAGGAGCTGAGGCAGGAGGATCACTTAAGCACAGGAGTTCGAGGCTGCAGTGAGCTATGGTAGCACCACTGCACTCCAGCCTGGGCTACAGAGCCAGACACTGTCTCTGAAAGAAAAAGAAAAAGAAAGGAAAACATTGCTGATGAAACTGCGGCCTCTTTTGCAGCTCAATAAAAAGGCATTTTATTCACTGCCTTACGTTGTACGGGAAATCTCATTCTTTCCTCCCAAGATTTCAGCCGGAAAAAGAAATCCGCGCGGCGGCTTCTTCAAGCGCCCGGGCTGGGAGCGCGGATTCTGATCCTTGGTCGCCAGGCCGGGCTCCCGCGGGACCACGGGTAAAAGGAGCCTGAGCAGCTCCGAAGGATGAGTGTGGAACGATGGGGCTCCCTTTCGTCCCGCCAGGACCTCGCCCCAAGGAGAAGACACCTCAGGACAAAACAGATGCAAAAATCTTTTCTTCTGCTTGGCAGAACACTTTGGATTCGGCTCATGGAAATTTGAATGTGAAGAACAGAGTAAATTAACATTCGGAATAGGATGGGCCATCTGAATAAAGCAGTGTTACTCCTAAATTAGGTCTCAAACCATCGACCCTAAACTGAGATGCAATCACCATTGACTGAGCTAACCCCATCAAAAATTTTCATCCCACCGATTACCAAAATGACAAGATTATGAAATGTCCTGAGTGAAAGGAATGTCGGGGTCTAGGATTGAGGGGCGGCAGTCTTTTTAGTGGAGGAGACCTCTCATCCCGAGGCCCAGGGTCGCCCTGAGAGGTGGTGGGGACTTGTTTGGTTGCTGGGGCGCTGGCTGCGGGGTCCAGACCTCCGACTGCAGGGGGCCAGGAGGCTCGCCCAGGACTGGGACCAGGATTGGTGACTACCATTGGGTGTTTGCAATTTCCCTGTGGATCAGACCCCTGCGAGAAGCCGGTTTCTGGGACGTGGACCCCTGAGGAGGGGACGAGAGAGGAGGAGGGACATCGTACCGGACACATTGCCAGGCGGGAGCAGGAGGGATGAGGGTACTTGCAGCAGCAGAGCTTCCTTCCCCGGGACCCAAACCTTCCTTTCTCTTCTCTAACCCAGGACTTGGTACAAGGGCAAACGTAAACCACATCCCTTTCACTTTGTCTTTGAGGCGGGAGTTTGCTTCCCAGAGTGGCTTCTGGCTCCAGAGTAAAACACCAGTGAAAAAACAACACCCCACCGAGATTCGAACTGGGATCGCTGGATTTAGAGTCGGGAGCGCTCGCCATTACCCCCTAGAATGGCTGTTAGGAATGTTTTCAGTTATTGACATTTGGCAAGCCTCCATAGTCATCAGAATTTCCTTTGCAGGTATTCTTTTCTCCTTGCCACACAGGACTTGAGTACCTTTAATCTACAATAGGAAGAGTCGCCCCAGACTTATGTCTCTCTGCTGTTGTCTTTAGGTTTCTCTCTCAGAGAATAAGATTAATCTCCTTTCCGGATTAGGGACAGGGAAGAGCAATATTTAGGTCTCCACTAAAGCCACCAGTTCTGCCTGGGTTGCCAGAGTTTCCTGCCCTGAAACAAACATTCTGCCGAAACCCCCTACCTGCTGGTGTTTCTTTCTTTTTCTTTGCAACTCTCCTTTTCCCTTTATCCATGGAGCACTGATGACCATTTCCGCAACAAGATTTGGGATATGCTGGAATTTCCACTCTTCTTATTCTGCCTTCTTCTCCTCCTCTTTCTCCTCCTCCTCCTCTCATTCTGTTTCCAATCCGGTCTCTCCTGCTCCCTGTCTTCCTCACACTACCCCCACACCCATTTTCCCCAGCTCCCTGTAGCTCTCCACACTTCCTGCCTCCCCCTCCTTCTCTGTTCCTTCTTGGCTACCATTCCTCTTCCTTCTGTAGGCTCCCAACCTACCCACCACCAGCCTCCCACACACAGCTTACACTAACAGAAGAATGGGCTATCACAGTCTGAGAGGAAGTTGAGGAATATGTTTCCAGTCAGGACACTTTGGGGGATCTTTGCTAGGGAGTGTGAGTGCGGTGACAGCAACCGAGATGATGAACATCAGCCAGTCCTTGAGGCCTGGGGAGGACCGGCAGATTCAAGGCCACCCCATACCTCGGGTGACCCAAAAGAGTCATCTTCCCATTCCAAAAGGCTAAATCTGATTGCCAAAGTCCAAGGAAATTGAAAGCAGGAGGAGTCATTGTCTTTGCAAGTCCAGTTCCAAGTGGAAGGGGTCCCAGAAACTGGACCCCTTCCAGCCACCACAAGGTCAGCACACAGGAATTTGCATTGCCCAGGACTCAGTCAGTACCCTGGATGCCTGGCTAGGGCCTGTCCAGAGAAAAGCTAGGTGTGGGGCCCATTTCCATCTAGGCGGAGGTTCCTGGGGAAGTAGGCGCTCACCAAAAGATTGCCCCTTACCCTCCTCCTGAGGGTGTGTGGAGCCTCAGTGCTGCTACCTCTTGGACTCCACCCTCTGGATGCCACCAGCTACTACTGCCCAGGGTTTCCAGTGAAGTCTCCAAGGCTCTGGTTTTTGAATCGTCCTGATTTGGTGTGCCAAGAGCTGCCTCCCACAAAGTGAGCAGACGTGGAGAGCTGCCAGATCCGAAAGGGAAAATTACAAGGCATTGCCAGCTAGATAGGGACAGAGTCCCCTCTATTATGATTCGGATTCAAAGGGTAGATGTCATGGCCCCTAAACATCACAGCATGACCAGGACATGCCACCCACGACCTGCAGTGACCTTGCACCTGGTTAGGTGTAAGTTATTTTACTTTAGCAGACAAATGTTCTCTTCTGGATTTTTCCTTCCTTTGTGGTTAGATCTGCTTCTCTCTCTCTCTCTCTCTTTTTCCCCTTGAAGCCACCCATTCTCTACCCCACCTTTATTTTCTCTCTCTGTTTCCACCCTGCTGCCCCCTTCCACCTGCTTTCTCCTGTTCAGCTTTCATGGTTCACCCCTTCCCTGCCCACTAGCATCCCCCAAACTAACGCTGCTGTGCTGTCCTGGGTGGGGAGGTGGGTATGGCTGTAGACGGTGCCCTCCAGAGTGTCCAGGATGGGGAAACATGGTGCAGCGGCCAGTATCATGGTTTAAAAGAATGGCCACTTTCTTTCTTTTTTTTTATATTTTTTAATCATACTTTATGTTCTAGGGTACATGTGCACAATGTGCAGGTTTGTTACATATGTATACATGTGCCCTGTTGATGTGCTGCACCCATTAACTCGTCATTTACATTAGGTGTATCTCCTAATGCTATCGCTCCCCCCTCCCCCTACCCTACAACAGGCCCCAGTGTCTGGTGTTCCCCTTCCCGTGTCCAAGTGATCTCATTGTTCAATTCCCACCTATAAGTGAGAACATGCGGTGTTTGGTTTTCTGTTCTTGCAACAGTTTGCTGAGAATAATGGTTTCCAGCTGCATCCATGTCCCTACAAAGGACACGAACTCATCCTTTTTGATGGCTGCATAGTATTCCATGGTGTATATGTGCCACATTTTCTTACTCCAGTCAGTCATTGATGGACATTTGGGTTGGTTCCAAGTCTTTGCTATTGTGAATAGTGCTGCAATAAACATATGTGTGCATGTGTCTTTATAGCTGCAAGATTTATAATCCTTTGGGTATATACCCAGTAATGGGATGGCTGGGTCAAATGGTATTTCTAGTTCTACATCCCTTGAGGAATCGCCACACTGTTTTCCACAATGGTTGAACTAGTTTACAGTCCCAACAACAGTGTAAAAGTGTTCCTATTTCTCCACATCCTCTCCAGCACCTGTTGTTTCCTGATTTTTTAATGATTGCCATTCTAACTGGTGTGAGATGGTATCTCATTGTGGTTTTGATTTGCATTTCTCTGATGGCGAGTGATGATGAGCATTTTTTCATGTGTCTGTTGGCTGTGTGAATGTCTTCTTTTGAGAAGTGTCTGTTCATATCCATATATGTGGAAAGCTGAAACTGGATCCTTTCCTTACTCCTTATATGAAGATTAATTCAAGATGGATTAGAGACTTAAATGCTAGAAGAAAACCTAGGTACTACCATTCAGGACATAGGCATGGGCAAGGACTTCATGTCTAAAATACCAAAAGCAATGGCAACAAAAGCCAAAATAGACATTTAAATGGGATCTAATTAATCTAAAGAGCTTCTGCACAGCAAAAGAAACTCCCATCAGAGTGAACAGGCAACCTAAAGAATGGGAGAAAATTTTTGCAATCTACTCATCTGACAAAAGGCTAATATCCAGAACCTACAAAGAACTCAAAACAAATTTATAAGAAAAAAACAAACAACCCCATCAAAAAAGTGTGCAAAGGATATGAAAAAGCTCATTTCTTTTCATCACTAATATTCCATTGTATGGATACAACACAATTTATCTATCCATTCACTTGTTGAGAAGGACATCTTGGTTACTTCGAGTTGTTGACAATAATAAATAAAACTGCTGTAAATACTTGTGTGCAGGTTTTTGGTGAACACAAGCCTTCCTCGCATTTGGCTAAATAGGTCAAACTGCCATTGCAAAATTATAGGGTAAGACTATGTTTAGCTTTGTAAATGAAAAAACAAAACAAAAACTCCCAAACTGTTTTCCAAAGTGATTGTACCATTTTGCATCTCCACCAACAATGCCTATAGCCCTGTTTGACAGCTTTTGGGATTGTCACTTTCTACAGATTTTAGTCACTCTAATAGGTGTGTTCTGTTATCTCATTGTTTTCATATGCAATTTTTTACCACTTTGCATCTCCACCAACAATTCCTATAGCCCTGTTTGACAGCTTTTGGGAATGTCACTTTTTACAGATTTTAGTCAGTCTAATAGGTGTGTTCTGTTATCTCATTGTTTTCATATGCAATTTTCTAATGACAAATTATTTTGAGTATCTCTTTCAATTACTTATTTACTATCTGTACATCTTTTCGGTGAGGTGTTCAGATCTTTTGCCTACTCTTCAATTGGATTGTTCACTTTCATATTATTGAGTTTGAAGTTCTTCGTTTATTTTGGACACCAGCCCTTCATCAGATCTGTATTTTGCAAATATTTTATCTTAGTCTGTAACTTGTTTTTTCATTCTCTTAACAGTGTCTTTCACAGAGCAGAAGGTTTTAATTGTAATGAAGCTCAACTTTTCAATTTTGTTTCTTTCATGGATTTTGCTTTTAATGCTGTTTCTAAGAAATCATCACCAAACCCAAGGTCACCTGGCTTTTCTCCTGTGTTATCTCCTAGGAGTCCTGTGGTTTTGAAACTTACATGTAGTTATAAGATCCATTTGTGAAAGTTATAAGATTTGTGTGTGTACATTTATTTTTTCATGTGGGTGTCCAGGTGTTCTACCACCATTTGTTGAAAAGGCCATCCTTGCTCTGTTAAATTGCCTTTGCACCTTTATCAAAGATCAGTTTATTATATTTATGTAGGTCTATTTCTGGGCTCTGTTTTTTTTTTCCATTCATCTATGAGTCTATTTTACCTTTTTTCACCAACTGCACACTGTTTTGGTTACTGTAGCTTTACAAGGTGTCCTGAAGTTGGCAGAGCCAATCCTTGGGGATTTTTTCTCATCTTCACCATGAGAACCTTGTTGGGTTCCTAGTGGTCAGACTTAGGAAAGTGTGATATCCCCACATGGCTGGTTCTCAGAGAGTTTTTAATGCTCAAGCCAGGCCACCCTCAGCTTCTAGTAATCTGTCAATACCATTTAAGTGCTCCTCCCAGGTGCTGGCTCCAGCAGCTTCTGTTCCTGGCAAGCTGTGACGCCCTGTGTTTGCCTGTCTTTCTAGTTTTCAGGGTGGCAGTGACCTCAATTCTCTGGCCATATAAGAAGAGTTGTTGGTTTTCAGTTTGTTCAGCTTTTTTCTTGTTGTGAGGACAAATGGTGACTTCCCACATTTTTATATGCCAGAGTTGAAACCAGAAATTTCATTTAAAAAGTTACTTGTGGCCAGATGTGGTGGCTCAGCCTGTAATCCCAGCACTTTGGGAGGCTGAGGTGGGTGGATCACAGGGTCAGGAGTTCGAGATCAGCCTGACCAACATGGTGAAACCCCATCTCTACTAAAAATACAAAAATTGGCTAGGTGTTGTAGCGTGTGCCTGTAATCCCAGCTATTCAGGAGGCTGAGGCAGAAGAATCTCTTGAAACCAGGCGGCGGAAGTTGCAGTGAGCCAAGATCACGCCATTGCACTCCCACCTGGGTGACAGAGTGAAACTCTGTCTCAAAAAATAAATAAATAAAAATAAAAAATAAAAAGTTACTTGCAATAAAACTCACCAATTTTAACTCTATGAAGTAATCATTTAAGGAGGCTTCTAGAATTGTGCAGACATCAGCAGAGTCACATTTAGAATATTTTTGTCTTTCCCCAAATTCCCTCAAGCCTCTGCACAGTCATTTCCTAATCTCTGATGCCCATGACTGGGCCCCAACAAAATAAAAATTTGGAAAACTGACATCATTAAATTTCAACTTTTCTTAGATTGGGAATTTTTATAGTGACTCATTGTCTTAGTTTTGTGACATTTAGAGGAAATATTGCATTTTAGGCACTTTTTTGAGGAACTTAATAATAGTCCTTTTCATTGCTCTTTGTGAGCTGTTTCATTTTTACTGATAACTGCTAGTTGCTACCAAACCTGGTCTGGCAAGCCTAAATGAAGGAGCTAAAAAAAAAAAAAAAATCTGCTATAATAAATAGAGATAGATGATGAATTTGCAAATAAGATTATGTGGAGTTAATATTGTACCATCTTTATTCTTGCAGAAATTTGGTTGGTAACATTAGAGATACTCCTCACGTGCTTGGAATGCCTCTCATTATCTTCTTCAGGTTACAAGGGCTCCAGAATAGTGGCATAAAGGTGAGTGCAAGATTTTTGCGGTAGTGGATTGAAACCACTGAAGTCTGGAGCAGAGGCTGGGTTCTCTGATAAGGGTTTTAGGAAGCTCAATTCAGGTGTGTCTGGCTATGTAATTATGTGGAGCTCAGGCTACTTCTCCAAGTTCACTTCAGATATAGGAGGAATACATTTTTGGGGGGTTGAAAGACTGGGTTTTCTTTTTCTGTGCTGGCTGTCGGGCAGGAGACGCTCTGACTCCAGAGGCCACCTGCATTCCTTCTCACCTGGCCTCTTCCATTTTCCAACCAATAGCAGCTCATGGAGTCCTTCTCAACCCCCCACTTCTTTCTGACGTCACCTTCTCCTGACAGCTAGAGAAACCACTGGCATGTATGCAGCGATGTGATAAGATCCAGTTTACACAGGTAACCTCATCATCTTAAAGTCATGTAACTGGCATGTAACAACATAATCACAGGAATGATGTCTCATCACCTTAACAGGCTTTAGAGACAAGGGTGTGGCATGTTTGGGGACCATTTCAGAAATCCCACCTACCACAATCGGACACTCACATTCCCCCATCTGCAAAATACATTCACCCTCTCCCCTGAGGTTTCCAAATGTCATGTCATTAAAGCATTAGTTCAAAGTGAAAAATGTTATGTAGACCACACCAGATCAAAAATTTAAAATCTTATCTTAATCATCTACACCAAGTGTGAATGAGGCTTCTGAGGGTGTCCGTTAAGTCCAGATCCTTGACATAATTCCCTTCCCTCAATCAACCTGTGAAACTCAACAAACAGCTTATCTGCCCTCAGTGTGCAATGGTGGGACAGACACAGAAAAACGATTCTAGTGATTCTTGTTCACAAAGGGGAAAGTGGAAGTAACAAACAAGTCACTGATCCAAAACCTTTTTGAAATGGGGCTGAGCAAAGCTCAGCAGGAATTTCTTGGTTAGGATCCACAACCTGGAACTAACCCTCTGTGACACGGGCTTTGCCTCTGGGGTCTGCATTTCTTTCTATCTTTATAGAAATCATTTTATTTTTCTTCTTCTCCTACTCCTTTGGTTCTTCCCCTTTCTTCTTATGGCAGCATCCTCCCCTTAATCCTTGGCACATCAGCCCCAGCAGAATTGTTGGAATGTTGCCCATGTCACGATCCTGACTATCTCCATGAGGGCTGTCCTTGTGACCCCCTGCTCCCCTGGGACCCTCTTCACTGGCCTGACCCCTCTGTCATGATTGTTTTCAGCTGACCTGGCTGGTTTAAGAGAAAACCTAGAATTGTGGAGACCCAGAACCAATCTCTGCCCTCTCTTATCTCCAAGAGAGGAAGAAAATAACAGGTATCGTCATGGAGAAATGACCCACGTGAGGGCTGAGACTCTCCAGCAGTTACAGCAGAGAAAACTCCCTGAAGAATGGTGGAGCTGAGATCCCAGACTGGGAAAGCAGGCTTGTGTTAAGTGCTATTTAGTCTTTATGTCCTCCCTGCCCCAATCTACCAGCCAGCGAATGACAACTGACTGAGTATAAATACTAGAACTACAGAACCGTGATAAAGGGTTTGTCAAAATGATAGCATAGGAAAAGCAGTGTATGGAAAACCATCGTCTACGATTGCACAAAGGGTTTATTCTTGTGGTACTGTCTGTTCTGTCCCAAACATAATCCTGGAAGATCCCTTCATGGGTCACAGGGACATTGTATCTTTAGCACCCTTGGAGACATGGCAGTTAGACTTTATCCAGCTGTCTCCATCTCAGGGTCACAGATACCTTCTGCTGGTAATCACTGGGGTGAAGCATTTCCATGCCGATGAGCCACAGTCCAAGCAGCAGGCAGGCTGTGATGAGAAAAAATCATTCCTCATGGGGAGTGCCATCTGATCTCCATAGCAACCGAGGAACACACTTTATCAGGCAGGTAGTTGGATCCATTTGTAACATTTGGCCTACGTGTCAACATTTCCATTGTGCCTGTCACCCCTAATTCTCTAAACTGGTGCAACTCAAAAATGGTACAATAAACACTCAATTGACAAAGCTAACAGAAGCTTTTAACCTTCCCTGGCCAGAGATCACCCACTGCTTCTGGAAAACTTCCACTCTCTCCCTTTGAAATAATAACAGGAAGACCCATGCAGTGGTTAGATGAAGGGGCTTATGAACCGGCACTTCTTAAAGGTAACATTCTCCATCATTGCTAAGGTCTCACAAAACTTCTTACCAAGAGCTCCAAATTAATAAAGAATGGCTTTCATAATGAGCTGCTGGGAGGTGAAAATATCAAAAATTACGCATATAAACTGGAGACGTTGCTTACTGGAAACAACATCAAATAAATATTCCCTCCAAGCCCACTGGAGGGCACTAAGTAGGTATTATTAATAATAATTTTTTTTTTTGAGATGGGGTCTCATTCTGTTGCCCAGGCCAGAATGCAGTGGCGCAATTATGACTCACTGTAGCCTTTAACTCCTGACGTCAAGCCATCTTCGTGCCTCAGTCTCCCAAGTAGCTGGGACCAGAGGTGTGGGCCACGGCACCTGGCTCACATCAGGTATTATTGCCCAATCTCTGTGGCAGTAAACATAAGGGCGTTGACACAAAGATTCATGTTTCTCATATCCCTACCAGAGTGGACATCCATCAGTGGAGGTTTTCACTTAAAGGCGACCTTCAATATTCCTGACCAAGATGGCAAGTAGCTGGCATCTGTTGTAGTCCACTTTTGCCAAACATACCAGCTATATAACCAGTTATTCACAATTCCAGTGCTTACTGCAACTGAAAGAGTTGGTCTGTTTTTCTATTGACTGGAATACATACGCCGTTAGGGCTCCTTTAGGTTGTAGGGGTCCTCTCTTGGTGATTTTGGTAAAATCACCTTATATGTATATTATCTTAAGATATGGCACACTAGTTCTATTGCATGTGTGTGTATATACATATACATGCATACATGTACATATATAGCAAAATGCCTATGATCAGATTTCTGTTTTACTCTCCCTAATAAATGTGATTACAGCAGGGAGGGATAATTCTCTGATCAGAATCTCACAAACCATTGCCACTGTGGGAAATTTGACAAGGTGCTGAGTTCACCACCTTAAACCCCCAACCATCTTTGACCATAATGATCCATTGGTACATCCTGTGCTAAATTTCATCAGTATTCCTCCTTATTGCACTGACAATGCAAATCAGGGTCACATCAAGCAAAACCTGTTTTTCGAATCTGTCTGACTCATCCTAACCTTCCTGCCCCATGTCTCAGTTTAACCCATCATAATTGTACTGTCAAAATAACTGCCTGTAATCCCAGCACTTTGGGAGGCTGAGGCAGGAGGATCACTTGAGCCCAGGAGTTTGAGACTAGCTTCCTGGGCAAAATGATGAAACCCTGTCTCTACAAAATATACAAAAATTAGCTGGGCATGGTGGTGCCCACCTTTAGTCCCAGCTACTCAGGAGCATGAAGTGAGAGGATGACTTGAGCCCAGGAGTTCGAGCCTGCAGTGAATTCTGATGACACCACTGCACTCCAGACTGGGCAGCAGAGTGAGACCCTGTCTCAGAAAGTAAATAAATAAGCTGGGCATGATGGCGTGTGCCTGTAACTCCAGCACTTGGGAGGCTGAGGTAGGATGATTCATTGAGCCCTGAAGGTCAAGAGGTCAAGACTGTACTGGGCTGTGATGTTGCCACAGCACTCCAGCCTGGGCAACAGTGAGACCCTGGCTGAAAAAAACCAAAAATCAGAAACAAAACCAACCAAACAAAAAATTGTTGCCTCACTCTGAAACGACAGTGGTAAACACCATGATGCTATTGGAAAGTTAAGAGAGAAACACTCCCTCCTGCTATCAGGATGCAACCTGTCCTCTTGCTCTAACATGTCGGACTGTGGTTTAAATGCCAAAAGCTGATGTACCCAAATTATACTACACTTACCTGTTCTACACCAGCATCCAGCATTTATTTTGTCTCTGGAGATCACCATCCATGGCCCTCAAATACCTAAAGGCATGGAATGATGAAGTGCAATGTCTTTTAGGATATTTGGTCACCCCTATATATAGCTCTGAAGAAACTCAACACTGGATGAATGGCAAAGCCGAGGCGGGTGGATCACCTGTGGTCACGGGTTCCAGATCAGCCTGGTCAACATTGTGAAACCCCATCTCTACTGAAATACAAAAATTAGCTGGGTATGGTGGTGTTCACATGTACTCCCAGCTACTCAGGAGGCTGAGGTAGGAGAATCACTTGAACTCAGGAGGCAGATGTTGCAGTGAGCCAAGGTCATGCCACTGCACTTCAGCCTAGGAGACAGAGCGAGACTCCATCTCAAAAAAATGACCAACCAACCAACAAAACAAACAAACAAAAAAATTGGATGAGTAGCCTCAAACTTTTCACTAGGCAGGTCCACCACTCTATTTTATTAATAGATTGAGATCCTGTTGGGAGAAAATTTGCTAATTACTTGCCTGGCCGTTAAGAAAGTAGCTCCATACATTTTTTGGGGAACACCCTTTTGCTTTGATGGGATGTTGCTTCCCATGGTTAGAAATCCTTCTTTAGCCTTAGGTAACATTGCTGATAAAAATTGGGCATGGTGGCTCTGGCCTACAATCCCAGTGATTCAGAGGCTGGGCTGGAAGGATCATTTAAACCCAGGAGTTCCAGGCTGCAGTGAGCTATGATGGAGACACTGCACTCCAGCTTGGGCAACAGAGTCACTCCTCTCTGAAAGAAAAATAAAGAGTCCAGTTGGTGTCCTATACTTGTAATCCCAGCACTTTGAGAGGCTCAGGTGGGAGGATTTTTTGAGCTCAGGAATTTGGGACCATCCTGAGCAAGATAGCGAGACCCTATCTCTAAACAAACAAACAAAACAAACAAACAAACACAAACCAAAATTAGCCAGGCATAGTGGTGCATGTCTGTAGTCCCAGCTACTTGGGAGGCTGAAGTGGGAGGATTGCTTGAGCAAGGGAGGTTGAGACTGCTGTGAGCCGAGACTGCACCACTGCAATCTAGCCTGGGCAACATAGCAAGACCATGTCTTAAAAGAAAGAAAGAAAGAAAGAAAAACAAAAGAAAGAAAGAAATATTGCTGATGAAACTGTAGCCTCTTTCACAACTCAACAAAAAGCTATTTATTCACTGGCTAAGGTTGTACTAGATAATTGCATCACTTTAGATGATATATATTTTCAAAGACACTATTAGCCTTATTTAAAATGGGTAGAACCTGGGTGCAGTGGCTCACGCCTGTAATCCCAGCACTTTGGGCAGCCAAGGTGGGTGGATCACCTGAGGTCAGGAGTTTGAGACCAGCCTGGCCAACACGGTGAACCCCAGTCTCTACTAAAAATACAAAAATTAGCTGGGCACAGTGGCGTGTGCCTGCAGTCCTAGCAACTTGAGAGGCTGTGGCAGGAGAATCGCTTGAACCCAGGAGGCAGAGGTTGCAGTGAGCCGAGATTGTGCCACTGCACTCCAGCCTGGGAGACGGAGAGACAGTCTATCTCAAACAAAACAAAACAAAACAAAAACAATGGGTAGATACAGCAGCACTTACAAGAGTTCATAAAAGGAATTGTACATTGTCAACTGATAGTGTGGAGACAGATAGCAGCCGCCTGCCCACCTGGTTGTGATCTCTGCACAATACTTGCCCACGACCTCCTCTTCCACTTAGTACAACACAGCCCAGAACACACAAGGGGAGAGCCGCAGCCACAGCAGCCTCCGCAGCCCGCTTTGGATGGTAGATTTAGCTGAGCAGGGAGGTAGATGTGTGCTGGTTACAACGTCTTGTTGCGTATACATATATAAATACTTCCCATGAAGTAGAACTTCATCTAGAAAAAATTAGAAGTCATTTGGCTACAAGAAATCATGACAGAAGAACTGGGATGTGATGTTTTCCCTGATGGTTTTAGTTGGCTCCCTAATGGAAGAGGAATAGGTTCCCTTACTGTTCTGGCATACAGATTCTCTTTGTGAATCTCATTCTTGTGTGCATTATATGTGTTCTACTCAAATTATTAATGTTATATATTTCTTGTTTTACTTCTGAGAAAACTGATTTTATGGTATCTGAAGACTAGAGATGATTCAACAAGTGACAGCTGTAGACTTAACTGAGGTCTCTCTCTCATTTCCTTCCCTGCCCTCAGCGTGGGAAAGACCACCTGGGAATGAGCCTTCCTGGCAAAGAGGGACACCTTGGCTGAGCTTTTGATCATCAGTGCTTTCAAGAAGAAAGATTTTTTAAAGAATTTTTATCTGAGGAATGTGAGCCACTTCACATGATCAGAGAGACATTAAATCAAGACAGCAACCACTTTCTTCTTCCTTCCTTTTGAGCTATGTATTCATCTGTTGAAACTGCTTGCTATCACCCCAGGTAGCTGTAAATTAATCTAATAATGCCACACCAAACACTATATCCCACACCCCATAACAACGGATAGCCAATCTCTCATCAATGCTATTTCTGAAAACCAGTGAGAATTCCAGACAGGCACCTTTCTATCAGCCCATCGTGCGTCCTCCCTTTTGACCTTTAAAAACCTGCTTGTGACGAAGGCCAAAGGGAGCTCAGATCCAAGGTTCTTTGGGTGTGAGTCTTCCAGGCAGCTGCCTTCACGTTGGCCCAAGTAAACTCTAGATTCTATTTTGTGCTTCAGCCTCTTTCTTTTAGGTCAACATGTTCAGCAACAGTAGAATAAATAAATAAGTTGGCCTATATTCATACAAAGGAATACACACAGAAACAAATAACCACATGAATAACATGAACAATTCATAGATGTAAGACTGAGTGAAAGAAGTCAAACCTATGCCTCTGCTCCTGAGACCGACTTTGCAAAAATTATAACTGGGACAATTATCACAGCGAAAGAGATCTGACCTAACTGATTCCATGTTGTTTCTAATGTCCAAGCTGTCCTTGTTCATTCCTGGGCACAGGCCAAAATAACTTTGAGAGGAACTTAGTTTATGGTTTAGCTGTGAAACAAAGATGATAGCAGCCCTTTCCCAAAACAAACCCCCTTCCTACCTGGGGACTAGACTGCCTTTGCAGGGCTAACAAATTAGCCACGATATTAGAAATGATGGTTTAGGAGTCACACAGCCTCCAGCTTATGATTCTAAACCTCCCCAAATTGTTCCTGGGGATCGCATCACTATGGTAAAACCTAAGATCGGTACATGAGATATTTTGTAGACACTACACTCGATGCCTCAGCTGGCACCACCCAGATGGATAAACCAGCTCATCTGATCTTGTGGCCCCCACCCAGGAACTGACCCAGCTCAAGAGGATACTTTAGCTCCCTCTGAGTTCATCTCCGACCTGACCAATCAGAACTCCCAACTCACTGGCCCCCACCCACCAAATTATCCTTAAAAACTCTGGTCCCAGAATGCTCAGGAAGACCGATTTGAGTAATAATAAAATTCTGGTCTCCCACACAGCCGGCTCTGGGTAAATGACTTTCTTTATTGCAATTCCCCGTCTAGATAAATTGGTTCTGTCTTGGCAGCAGGAAACGTGAACCCATTGGGCAGTTATACTCCCCCAAAACCCCACTACACACTTTATGATTTGATTTATGTGAAAGCAAAGGACAGGAAAAACTGGTGTGATAGATTTGGAGTCTGTGGAGTATTGTCCGAGTTTGGGGTTGTGTTCTACAGATTGAAAGTAATTAGTCAAGCACCTCAAATAAAATTTTCCCTCAATTTTTTTTCCTCCAAATTTGGACCACTTTGTTTCTGTCTTTGCAGAATATAAAGTGCTAACATGAGGTAAGTGTCAAGGTCTAGAGAAGGCTGTGGAAGAGATGACAAACTCCAGCGCCATGCCTGAGTGTCCAGTGTGCTCTGCTGGGGCAGCATATTTGTACATTGCTGTATTTGAAAAAAACCTACAAGATTCATGAAATTGGACCACCGTCTTTATAACACTACTAGTGGTAAAACAAGTAAGGATGGCTGGTTTGCAGTCATCTGAGCAGCCTCTCTAGTTTCATAGATACGGTTTCTCTCTGATATTGAACGGCTTCCAATTTCAAGTAGAGTGCTACATCACAAGAATAACGAAGAGAACCAGTTTCTTGTGTAATCCTACATGTTTTAGTCTGCGCATTACAAGCCATCGTTTGAAGAACTGTGGACAGGCTCCAGCTGTCTGCCAAAGAGGTCCTCGGCAACACAGGCTAAGAACCGGCTTCTGGGCAGGCGTGATGGCTCACAACTGTAATCCCAGCACTTTGGGAGGCCGAGGCCGGCGGATCACCTGAGGTCAGGAGTTCGAGATCATCCTGGCCAACATGGTGAAACCCCGTCTCTACTAAAAACACAAAAATTAGCAGGGCTTGGTGGCGTGCTCCTGTAATCCCAGCAACGCAGAAGCCTGAGGCAGGAGAATCGCTTCAACTCGGGAGGCGGAGGTTTCAGGGAGCAGAGATCATGCGACTGCATTCCAGCCTGGGCGACAGAGCGAGACTCCGGCTCAAAACAAAAAGCAAACAAAAAACTACAACAGAAACACCCGCTTCTTTGGAAAGATCAGGGGCGGAGAAGGGAGGGAAAGGAAGTAGAGGCAGAGCCGCAGGCTCTGGCAGCAAGTCGTTCGGCTGAGTGGCGGAAGATGGGGCGGAAAAGCAGACTAAGGACGGGAAAGGTCCTGTCGGTGACATCACGGAGAGAGCAACTTCTATGTAGATGAGGCAGCGCTGGGGCTGCCGCTTCGCCACCGGCTGCTTCGCCACGAAGGAGTTCCCGTGCTGTAGGAGCGAGCCCAGGACCGCTGGTCGGACCTGAGAGTCCCAGCTGTGTGTCAGGGCTAGTAGGGCTTGGGGATGCGCGGGGCAAGTGAGGGTGTGTGTAAAGGGTGAGGCGTGTGGGGCTGTGGCAGGGCGGAGGTATGTAAACTCATACGTACCTGGCAGAGAAGATAACGTCCTGAAGGTGGTTTTGCTAGAACGAGGCTTTTCCACTGCACTCCCCACGTGCTGATCCTCGCGTTTTCTCCAACTGTGAGAAATTCGACTGCGTACCTTGTGTTAGTGGGGGACTGCGCAGGGCCCTTCTCTTCCCTTTCTACGTGGGGTTCCTTTTTGCAGATATTGCTTCATTGTCTCCAGTCTCTTAGGTTTTAACGCTCTGTGAAAACCTTCGTGTTTCTTCGTAGCCCCCCGAGTCACCCTTCATAAAGCCTCTGCTTCTAACCGCAGCCCCCACAGGAGTTTGTGGGATTTCTGTGCTAGCAGGGAATGTGTTCTCACCTCATAGAGCCAGGCAGAAACTCGACGCAGTGGGGTGCTGTTCTCTGGGATGAAAGCAGGGCCTTTGGTGCTGTTCTTGCCTTTGGTGCTGTTCTTTGGGATGAAAGCAGCGTCCTCGTTCGGCTGTAGACACAACACGCTTGCTCTCTGTAGGGGAACGGCTCTCCCCGCGTCCAGGTACCCTTGTTCATGTTTACGGAGGCCCGCAAGTCAGAACCGCAGTCTCACCTGTCGGCAGAATGCGCTGCGATCTACCCCAGCTACCCGAACTACCCAGCAATAAAATGGGACACGTTACGGAAAGATGAGATGGCATGGATAATGTCAAAAACATTATGCCGAGTGATGAAGAGAGCATCCTGTGTGGCACCATCAAGGTGAATTTCTAGAACAGGTAAAACTAACCTGTATAGTGACAGAAACTACATCATTGATTGCTGGGGTCAGGGAGAGGGCGGGACTGACTGCAAAGGGCACGAGAGGACCTTTTAG
>NW_012116455.1:109725-114607 GCF_000951035.1 Colobus angolensis palliatus
TGTATTTTTTATTATTTTGCAATTTTTTCAGGTATATATATCCTTCTTTATTATTTTTTCTTATTTTTTCTTTTGTGGGACCTGGGGGGAACAGTCTAGCTAAAATATGCATTCTTCTCTCTGTAGATATACCACAATACCATGACTCCAGTGTTGCCCGAATGTTATGAGAAGTTATTTTTGAACTTTAGGTCATCAATAATTTTACATATGTTTACATTTTCTCTACTGTTGGTACAGTCTATGCTTAGCACATATAAATTTTTTTTAAAAAAAGACAATAGCTTAAAAATGATTTGGAAGAAAAATGTACAGATATGTTAACAGTAGTTAATTCCAGGAGGTGTGAATATGGATGACCAGTTATCTTCCTCTTTACGAATTTTTATATTTTTAAATGGAAAATCCTCAATGACCTGGAAGTGAAAGAACAGATTAGATTTGGAAGGGGTGTGGGGCAGGTGAGAGGAAAATGTCAAGTAAAGGACAAACCCAGTTCTGGCAGGAATCATGTTTAAGTTGAAGGTTTCTGGGGAGAACTTGTTGGGACAAGAAGGATATGAAGGAGGCAGGAGAATCACGAAAATATTTAGTACAGTGTATCGCCTGTCTTATCATTCCTCCTCCTTTTGTGTTTCTTCAAAAGAAATACACAGATTTCTTTTCAAGCATGCTTACCATTTGTGTTTCTCTTTTGTTAGTGTAACTGCCTGGTAGGTTTATCTTGCCTGTTGCCCAGATAAACCAATGGAGCTGAGAACAGCAGGCTTTCTGCAATAGAGAAAGAATTTAATAAATGCAGACACAGCTGAGGGTCTAGGACAGGGGTTTATTATTACTCAAATCTGCCTCCCCCCAAATTCAGAGACTAGGGTTTTTTTGTTTTGTTTTGTTTTTTTGTTTTTTTGTTTTTGTTTTTTGTTTTTTTGAGGATAGTTTGGCAGGCAGGGGGCTAGGAATGAGCAAAGCTGATTGGTTGGGTTGGGGATGGAAATCACAGGGTGTAAGAGCTTGTTTACTTGCACGGAGTCAGTCCCTGGATGGGGGCCACCAGACCAGGTGAGCCAGTTTACTGGTCTGAGTGGCACCAGCTAGTCCATCATAAGGCAGGGTCTGAAAAATATGTTAAACACCAATCTTAGGTTTGACACCAATAATGTTATATAAAGGCACAGTTGGGGAGCTTAGGAATCACATGGCTTCTGGCTGCATGGCTCATGAGGCATAATTTCTAATCTCGTGCCTAATTTGTTAGCTTTGCTAAGGAGTTCTGATCCCCAAGATAGGAAGGGGTTTGTCTCGGGAAGGGGCAGTCATCTTTGCTTCAGACTTAGACTTGGAACTAAACTCCTCTCATAGCCTGGCCTATGCCCAGGAATGGACAAGGGCAGCTCAGAGGTTAGAAGCAAGATGCAGTCAGTCAGGTCAGATTTCTTTCACAGTCATAGTTTTCCTATGCCAGGTTTTTCTCACTGTCATAATTTTTGCAAGGGTGGCTTTGTTAGGAGCAGTAAAAATGCAGTGGTTCTGAGAATGTCCTCTGGAGCCAGGCTGCCTTCACTTCAAATTCCTGCTTTCAAATCCTCCTTGGCTGGCTGAGTGACCCTGGGCAGGTCACTTAACGTCTTTGTGCATCTCAGTTTTCTCATATGGAAGGTGAAGGTGATGGTGTGACCTCGGCCTGAGGTAAGGACTAAATGAGTAAACATATGCACTCATCAGCTGTGCATAACATGTGGCACTTTGTGATTCAGGCACGGTTGATGATGTGTATATGTTACTCATGTGCATGTTAGCTCTTGTATTTTGCCTGCAACACTGCACAAAGAGCAGATGTGATGAAAACCATTTGTACTGAAGTTACAGCAGTGATACTTTCCAGTGGCCGTGCACCCTCCCAGAGAGATTGCGGCAAACCTCTCACCAACAATAACCTCCTGGGCTGGGAGATCCCAGGAAGGCCCCTTAATCTCCAGCAGGTTTGACCCTCAAGGAGCTTCAGGGAAGGAGCTAGAGAAGTATTTCTATCTGGGAGGAGCTGGGAGTTTATTAGCTCGTCTGTTCAGCTCATCCAAAGGGGAATAATGATTCAACTTCTTGCTTCAAATCTGCCTCAATAAAATTTTTATAGTTTTACAGTGGAAGACATTTCTACATGCAGGGGAGGAAAGATGACTTTTCCTCACCCAGCCTAGGTTCACTGCTGAGACCCTTTCAGCAAAAGACACACTAACAAGAGAAGAGTATATGTATTTATTTAATGTAAGTTTTACGTGACAGGAGCACCTTCCAAAGGAAATGAGGGCCCATGGAAACAGCCAAACCTCAGGGGTTTTTTGTTTTGTTTTGTTTTGTTTAACTTTAGGTTTATTGAAGAATGTATGGTCATGGAGAAGTATGGTAAGACAATAAAACTATGATCTAACAGTAACAAACTGGGGAAAACGTAGCCAGGCCTCTGTGTTCAGGCTCCTCTGTGTCCCTGGGTCTTCAGACTCCAGAATGCACCTTTCCTCTGGGTACAGAGAGGGCACCTCTCACATAAGGGTCTCATAATTGGCTTTAGGCAAGAAGGGCAGGGGGAGGGTGACAGTGACCTTCCTGTTTCTATTGTTTATTCAAATTAATTAAACATAAAATATTCAGTACCCCAAGATGTTATATTTTGGAGTAGCATGTCCTGAACCCCATCATGCACATGCAACAAAACCCAGAATCTTTGAAGAGTGATGACTACAAAATATTTAAATTCAAAATATGATGGCCAAGTGGGGTGGCTGACGGCTGTAATCCCAGCAGGGAGGAGCAGGAAGGCCCAGGCAGGCGGATCACTTGAGTCCAGGCATTCAAGAGCTGCCTGGCCAATATGGCAAAACCTTGTCTCTACTGAAAATACAAAAATGAGCCCAGCACGTGGTGCACAACTGTTGTTCCAACTACTTTTAGCTGGTGGGGAACGGGTGGGCTGAGGATCAACTGAAACAATATCATATTTACAAATAATTTTTTTTCCTGTAAGGCTAGTCAAGTGAAGCACTGGAAGTGGAGAAGGCACAATGAAACCTGTAACTGGTTGTGATCAATTATTTGTAAACAGGAATGAATTTTTATGCACTATACACTGTTGTCAAATTTACATATGCTGCAAAGCTGGAGGTGAACAGCAGTGCTCTGGTCCCTTCCTACACTTATCTCTAGGGATAACAATTTTTAATGCACGCAGCCACACTCTACATAAATACTGTTAGGCTTTGTCCAGTTTTCCATCCCAGGCCCTGCAGTCCAGCCTGCAAGGGGAAACGGAGTTGGTGCGCTTCCTTGCCTGCCAGTCCACTCCAAGAACCAAGAAGGCGTCCTCTCCCACCCCTTCGTCCTCCAAACGGAGACCCTCAAAGACTGTGGTGTTTTTCAGTCCTTCATAAATGCTCTCATCCCCAAAATATGAAAATCAGAGGGATTCTCCTGAGTGCCTGGAGCGACATCGTAGTTCATTCCCAAGACCCATCAGGAGCCTTATCCCAAGTGCTCTGAAGAGCAGGAGAAAACGTTTCTTAACTGTGGTAGCGTCCTAAGGCGTCTTCTTCTTGGGGCAGGGTCCTGGCAGGACGAGGGGGAGCCGCACCGTCAGAGACTCGCCCCTCAGAGCTGCTCAGGTTCTTCTTTCCCGTGGCCCTGAGGGAGCCCGGCCGGGGCGACCGAGGATCACAACCCGCTCCCCTAGCCCGCGCGCTGGAAGAGGCCGCCGCGCGGATTTCTCTTTCCGGCTGAGATCCTGGGACGAAAGAATAGATCTCCTGGAGTCAGGTTCCAAAGCTTAGTGAAACAGTGACTTCTAGGGCCCGCAATGGAGACGTAGGAGCTAGAAATTCGGCATAAAAATCTGAATATGAAGAACAGAATAAATTAACATTCAGAATCAGATGGGCCATCTGAATAAAACAGTGCTACTCTCAAGTTAGGTTTCGAACCATAGACCCTAAACTGAGACACAATCTCCAATGACTGAGCTAACCCCATCAGCATTTCTCACGACACCGTTTACTTTCCGAAATGGCAATGGGTGCCATTACGAGATTTCCCGGGCGAAAGGAATCTCGGGGTCTAGGATTGAGGGGCGGCGGCCTTTTTGGTGGAGGAGACCTCTCATCCCGAGGCCCAGGTCGCCCTGAGAGGGGGTGGGGATTTGCTGGGTCGCTGGGTCCCTGGCGTAGGGATCCGGGCCTCCGATTGCTGGGTGCCAGGAGGCTGGCCCAGGAAGGGGACCCTGCAGGCTCGGTCACCCCGACTGGATGATTCGGCAATTTCGCTGTGGTCGGGGCCACTGTGAGAACCCGGTTTCTGGGACACGGAACACCGAAGAGGGAGAAGAAGAGGGGACGAAGAGCACCGGCGACATCGCGAGGCTCAGAGGTAGCAGAAGGGACACGGAGGCCTGCAGCACAGAGCTTCTGAACGTCAGCGGAGTCCCCATTCCATTCAGGGAGTAAAAGAAGGCACTACCTTCCTAATTAAACAGTAAGGTCCCACCGAGATTTGAACTCCGATCACTGGATTCAGGGTCCAGAGTGCTTACCATTACACCATGGAACCATGCAATGCAAGTTTGCTGCAGTAGTCTGAATTCCTAATAAGTAGCAATAGTTCCCACCCACCCATGTCAAGGCATTTCTTTTGATCCCACAAGCAACACTTCAAGAAGGTGGACCTGCAGGAAGGAGCCACCCCTCTTGCTTCCTCTCTGCTCTCTCCTTTGATCGACTTCTATCGTTTCATTTGCATCTTGGAAAATGAGGCAAAATCCACTGTGGGCTTAGGGCCAGAGAAGAGCCCTTGAAGCCTCGGTCACAGAGTTACCTGTACCGAGGTGAAATTCCTTCCTTCC